>NC_081546.1:17513386-17553861 GCF_901000735.1 Corylus avellana
CCATTTTATAATCAAGTGATATGTCGGGTTTTTTTGGTTTTATGTTTGTAATATAAAAACAATTGGGGGATTCATTTTGGGACTTTATGTGCTTGTTAGCTTCAATGTTGTTCATTAAGCATTAAACGTGTACTGTTAGTTATTGAATTACATTTTGAAATTTCGTCATGACAATTACCAATTCCAGATTGTATTAGTGGACGGATAAAATTAATTCTGCCTGCAAATTATATTGTAGGGTTCAATATTTCAGACTTAAGAGCAACATACAAATAATTATAAATTGCCGCATACAAATAAAACTAATGCATGGAAATAGTTGTTCCATAAAAGTAATCAGCCGACCTGATAATTACGAACAACCTGATAATTACGAACAAGCAGGATTTTTACATAATTGTTACATAGAAGCCATAACCATATATCCACGTGGACAAAATAGGTAAGTAAACAATATCCTTGACAACAACAAAACAGATAGTCTATTTCACTGATAATAATCTAATTGCCTCATTCCCATGCCTCAATGCCCCATCAACCTTAGACAAATCAACAGTACACAAATCACCAACAAAAAAACCAACAAATATGTTTGGATCTTTAGTTTGCCCCTAAGTAATGACACTTCACATTTCAGGGAATGAACTTGTTTATACAGCGCAGGTAGGACCTCCCTTCCGCGAGCACATGTTTCTTTGTCATACCATTGGAAAAAAGGACATTGGCCAGCTTTCTGTAATTACACAAAAAAAAATCTGATAATTACGAACAAGCACAAAGTAATAACTATTTCGTAAAACCAAATTATCCAAATTCAAATACCTTTTTACGGTCATACATAGCACACCCATAGAATCGCCGGCCAGGATTTTTTATAGTAGTGGATGTTATAATTGGGCTTGTAAGTCCGCACCTACACTGCACAGGTTCCATATCTTCTTTCACCGATGATGTCATAGATGCCGACGACATTGACTGCTCATTCTACGGTGAAACCCACAATTATTAGAAGTAATCACAATTCCCTAATGTGTTTCACTAATTAAAATTCACAAACCTTTTTCATCTTCCCATCGTAGAATTCGCTTTCATTGTCTCCTATCCCGAAATCTTTCTTCCTCCTGTTCATCTTATAATATGAACCTAACAATATATAACTGACATGTGAGAGAATAATCAAGCTCATAAAAGAAAAATAAAATCAAGCTTGCCAAAAGATTATTCTCATGTCCCTACAAACATGCAAATATGCAGTGTAATCAAGCATGCAATAAGAAGAAATTAGCCATAGCATCCAACCACGTATATAATACTGCTCAATTGTAGAATGATGAAACTTCCCTAAAAAAATTTACAAAGTCATTAAAACCCAACCAACCACAATCTATCATATCCCAACAATAATACCACTTTTTTCTCCATTGAAAAATACTTTTCTTCCAAATGTTAATGCTAATATGATTAACATTTCTTTCAGTAATTGACCTTTCTTCTCATCAACTAAAAAAGGTGGCAACAATATTGGAGGACCTAAAAACAAAGACATGCATAGAAAAGTATGGCAAGTATGGCATGAACTATTAGGTAAAAAAAAAAATATTCAAAAAATACTGCTCAATTGTAGAATGATGAAACTGGCGTAAACTATGCACAAAGAATTCCTATTTTCATGTCCTCGGCAATCCACCATTTGAGTAGAGAAGCAACAAAATAAAATAAATAATTATACAGATCAAACAATCCCCCTTGACCAACTTGCCAGTGCACACGAAAAAAAACCAGTCTCTTTCCAGGACCACAACCAAGGTGGACCACACCCACTGCCAATCAACAATAATATTGGCTCAAAAGTGGAATATTCGACAGATGTTGGACAAAAAATGGTTGGGGATGGGGTTTCGACCAAAAGCTTCCAACACAACAAGAAATATCTAAACACAACTATTAAAGGCTTCCATTTCAGTCAATCAACAAAACCCACAGAGAAATTTCGGAAAATACCTTCGTCGAAACCAGATTTTTCCGATTCAAAATAGTGTGAATCGACAGAAACGTAGCCGGAAAAGTGACGCCGGAATTGGTGGTCCAAAATGGTGGGTACTGTCGCCGGTGGCCTCTGTCGCCGGTGGGTTCTGTCTCCGGTGGTTCTGTCGCCGGCGGGGTCTGGGTCGGTGGCGTCTGCTGCGTCGCTGGCTTGCCGCTGGTTGTCTCGGGTGGTTCGTAGCATCCGTATGGTCCGTATGGAAGGGTTTCAAAAAAGAAGCCATCTAGTTGTATAAAACTCACCGTTTTGGATGGTCCAAAACGGTGAGTTTTATATCCTACGTGTCCAATGTGAACACGTAGGATACAAAAATTCCACTTAGGTGGACTTAAGTGAAACGGTTCGTTTCATTCAAATAACGGCAGTTACCAAAAATTAACGGTATGAAGTTTCTAGTAGTTTCGAGTGATCAAAGGACTAAATTTTCGAAAAAAAAAACCCAGGGAGTTTTTAATAAAGGCGCGTTTACCTAAGGATTTTATATACAATTTCCCTATATTTAAAACAAATAATTTAGTCTTATCTCAAAAAAAAAAAAATAAAACAAATAATTTAGATTGCGCAGTCTTACTGTTTACCACTTTTAAAACATCTAATTTTACCTTAATTAGTTGTATTTGATTTGATGATAAATGTTAATCTAATTATTTAAAGTAAAAATAACAATAATTAAAATCTAATTATTATTAAGAAAAAAATCATTCCATAAATGGCGAGGCAACCACAAAAAAAAAAAAAAAGAACAAAAAAGGCAAATTTTCGACAAACAAAATAAAAACCCAAAAAATCCGGGGGGACCGCCCAAATCAAACGACAAGCAAACACACCACTTGGGCCTTTGCTTTGCCGTGAAAGCAAAGTTAGAGATTAAAGAGTTCCAATAGTAAATAGTGGAAGAATAGAGCTTTAGAGAGAGAGAGAGAGAGAGACAGAGAAAGCAGCAGTTATGCGTTTTGTTTTTATGTTCATCAAAGAGAGAGAGAGAGAGAGAATAAATGTATGCCTTTCCCTCCTCGCGCCCATCGAAAACAGAGAGCCAACTTCCAACTTTAGAGAGAGAGAGAGAGAGAAAGCGATTATCCATATAAATTTCCTTTTTTTTTAAAAAAAATTTTTTTTTCTTCATTTTTGCTTGTAATTCATAGCTGCTATCTCTATATCTCTTTCCCCGTTTTTTTTTTTTTTTTTTTTGGTGTGGTGGGTTGAAATTGGGAATTTTTGAGGTGTCAAATGATGAGCTGGAGGAGAGTATTGAACTCCGTTCAGGCCGTAGCAGCCCACA
Organism: Corylus avellana; assembly: GCF_901000735.1. NCBI lineage: Eukaryota > Viridiplantae > Streptophyta > Magnoliopsida > Fagales > Betulaceae > Corylus > Corylus avellana. The sequence goes on from NC_081546.1 coordinate 17,516,713, forward strand.
GCCTCCTCTTGTGCTTCACGCTCTTGCTCGTCCTCAAGCTCGACCATGTCGTCTCCTACTCCTGGTGGTAAGTTTTTTTTCTTCTTCTATATATTTGCAGTTGTATGTGAATCCTTTTCGGTTTTGCATTTGGTTGTTTTTTTTCTTTTATGGTATTTTTTATTTGTGGTGTTTGGTTTTTATTGGATTGGGGTTATGGATTATGCTTGTTTTTCATAAACTGTCAAAATTGTGTGAATGTATTTTCCATTTTGTATTTGGTTGTTTTTTCTATTTCAGTTGGTGTTTGAATTCGTGGGTGTTTTGGTTTTTAGTCGATCGGTTTGGGATTTTGATTGTTTCAAAAAGGTAGGGAGGTGAAAGTGTCAAAATTTTATGGGTTTTGTTTCAGGTTTAGTGTGTGTGTATGCGCGTGGATGTATTTTCCATTTTGTTTGCTTGTTTTTCTTTTTTATTTGGTGTTTGTATTTGCCGGAGTTTGGTTTTATTGGATTGGTTGTGGATTTGATTGTTTCGAAAAGGTGGTAAGGTGGAAAAGTGTTAAATTTTATGGGTTTTGTTTGAATTTTGTTTAGAGCAATTATTGGGTGAAGCAACTCATGGGCTTTGTGTGTGCTTGTGTGTGTTTTTCCATTTTATAAGGTTTGTAGTGGTTACTGGTTAGTTTAGTTGTCCCAACGAACGTATGCCCCGCTCTCTTTTGGGAAGTAAATGGAGGAAATGAATTATGGGACCTACAAATCAATCATTCTGTTATTTTGATTTTTTTTTTGATGGTGAAAAACTGGTGGCCGAAGTGCAAAATACTTTTTCCTGAATAGATTTATTGTGAAATTGTGTATTTGGTCGGGAAATAAGTGCATCTTCTTTCTACTGGCAGTTATAATGTAATTGTGTTTAAACAAATTTGACAAAATTGTGGAATCAGAGAACATATATAAATTAAGAAACAAGTTAAACGAGAAAAATATGTGATATAATTATGATTATGAATGTTTGGGGTACAAATGATAATTGTCACAAAAAATAGCATTGAATTATATGCCAGAGCTGAAAAAAATAGGGTGCTAGTGTAACTTACGAATCAGAAAAACTCATCCTGACATTGTAAAAGCATAAGAAACAAGATTGAAAGGATTGGGAATTATTAGTGTGTCTAGTCTTTTGATTGTTAGTTGATAGTAAAGCTTAAGTTCATAATAAAGCTGTAGGTAGTTACCCTTTTTCATTTTGGGCTGGGTTTGAAGGTTTGTCCGGTTTGAGGTACTTTTGTTGTGAGAGTTGTCATAAAAAAAATAAAAAAATAGTTTACTTCTCATTGGCCTTAAATTGAAGGTTGAAAGTAATCTGCTCTGGATTTTGGGCCTAATGGTTAGATAATCTCAGAAAGCGACATGTTATTGTGATGAACATATGTTGTATGTGTAAGAGAAGTGAGGAGAAGGTGGACCATCTTCTTCTTCATTGTGAGGTAGCTTCTGCTTTGTGGAGTGTCATCTTTGGTTGTTTTGGGATGTCTTGGGTGATGCCTAGACGAGTTTTCGATTTGTTTGCCTGTTGGTGGTCTTCTGGAAGGAGGGGGAGTGCCGCGGTCTGGAAGATGGTGCCTACTTGCCTTTTTTGGTGTTTATGGAGAGAGAGGAACAACAGGTGCTTTGAGGACTTGGAGAGGTCCTAGGAGGACATTTTATCCTCTTGTTTCCATACTTTGTATTTTTGGACTGTAGCGTATGTGTCCCTCGTTGCTGATTAGCTTTGATAATTTTCTTGTTCACTTTTCCATTTCTAGTTAGGTGATCCCTTTTGTATACTCCCTGTGTACTTTGGGGCACCTTACGCTTTTAATAAGACTGGTTATTACTTATAAAAAAAAACACACTACAATTCAAGGGAATTAGCCTCAGTTATTTTCTAGTTTGATGTGCTGGTGGTAAATTTAATTTGATTAGGAATGCTTATGTTAGGAAGATGGTATTATATCTAGATAAAGCATGAAGGGTTTTGAATTATACACTCCATACTGGGTGATCTTGAATGGACCTATCACTGGGTTAGGTATGCGGTGAAATTCGGTTTCTCACTTGTTGGATAGGTTTCTTTTTCTCCAGATTCAAGGACATGTTCAAAAAAGCAGTTCAAGGAGCAATACCTACACCAATGCAGCTCATCTTCAAGAATATTGGAGCACGATTCTATTAACTAGGGGTGGTTCTCCTCATAATGGTTAAAATATGAGGCTTTCTCATCAATCATTCTTACAAAGTTGCTTGTTATGGTGGGAGACTTGCCTAGTGTTATGTTGCAAAAGTTGTATTCTATGAGAAACTGAAACTTACCCTAAATCACTAGAGTCAACGTAATACCAAGGCATTTGGCATATATATAATGTATGCATGTATCTTGCGTGTGCCTGTGTAGGGACTCATTAGACATTAGCAAAGCAACCCAAATAGATGAGAATTATAAATTGGAATGATTGGATATATTGAATTTCAATTTATATATGTTATTTAGTGAGTCAATCGGGATAATCATATGATTAGAGCTAATCAAAGTTCAGTTTTTTGGAAACTTTGGCCAGAAGAGGAAAAAGCTTGAGGTTAAAATCTAGAGTGGGATTGAGTTTTACAAAATTGCTAATGGAGAAAGAGAAGTATTTTGGTATCTGGTTTAACAATCCAGCAATTTGTGGGCGGTGTGTATAAACATTGCCATTGAGATTGAGCTGACTGGCAACCCTATTTAAAGTCGCAATGTTTAGCCGTACTTTTAAGTTCTTTGGTGGAGCCTTGCTGTTGGTTTGAAAGTACAGTGGCTAGAGTGATCCTTCCGAATGATGTAAGAGCGGGTCTTTTTGATTATGGGAATGGGCATCTTTCAATTTTCAAAGATTATGTGAAATTATGGACGGAGATTTAACAAGGGCAACGGTGGAATTTCTTCCCTGAAATAATTACTAATAGCACTTGCTCAACATTTCTTGCCCTTTTCTTTAAAGGATGGCCAACTTCCAGTAGTTTGGTGTGAAGCTCTCTGAAGTGATCTGACAAAGTCTTTCTGTGCTGATTAAAGCTTGTGGTCATATTCTCTTTAACAAGGTGTGGCTGGGGGATCCAAATATTGGATGTTCTGTTGATAGCCTGACCAACATTTAAGACTTAAGATCGGGTTGAGAAAGGTTTAGATTTACTGCAGCAAAACTTAAGTGGTTTGTTAAATTATTAATTGAGGAGTAAATTGTAGATTTGCTGGGTTTATAGAAAATTTATGATGTATTCCAGTAATTAGCCTGAGTTGTAATATAGCCTAAACTATGTTGTATGGGGTGGTTGACAAAACAATCCAAAACTGTATAATGGAATTTCATCTTCTTGAATATAATTTTTGAAGATAATTGATGTGCTACTGTGTTATCATTTGAGTACCTCAGGAAAAAAATGACATTCTTGTAATCCAAAGCTTGTGATACACATAAATTGTTTATAAATATATTGAAAAATCTCTCCCCATGTCATCACCCGGTCTCTCCCCCAAGAAAAAAGGCTTAATTACTAAATCTATTAATTTCAATGTACAGGATTATATTTTTCCCGCTTTGGATATTTCATGCAGTTGTTGCCCGAGGACGATTTTCATTACCTGCTCCATCAGTTCCACATAATCGTCATGTATGTCATTATGCTTCTCTGCAATACCGGAGATTATTTTGTGGGACTGATTCATATATCAGCTGTGTGAATATTAAAATCTCAAATCTATTTTTTGATAAGTAAATTGTATATATCAAAAAAAGCGCAAATCTATGATCATGATCTGCAATTGTATCCACTAATATTCTCTTTCTTGGACAGTGGGCACCGTGCCATGCCATTGTTGCAACACCATTGCTTATTGCATTTGAGTTGCTCCTTTGTATATATCTTGAGAGTTTTTATGGTAAGCAGCTAACACCCTAGCTTTTTAGCTAACCATTGGGTATTGACAACTGGTACTAATACAGTTTGTTTGTTTTTACTTTTCTTTTCATGCCCTGGGAATAACTTTGGTTTTTGAGTTGTTAATTACATTAATTCATGAGCATTAGTTTTTTTCAATTATCCAGCTCCTAAGCTTTATATCATGTGATTGATTCATTGTGCTAGAAGGCCTTTAATTCTTGCCATGATGGCAGGAGTTTGAGTTCTTAAAGTCTCAACTTATTAATGCATTACTTTTCGTACAGTTAATGGTTCTGCAGCTGTAAACTTGAAGATTGTCTTTCTTCCCTTACTGGCACTTGAAATAATTATTCTGATTGACAATTTCAGGTATTTTCTTTCTCATGAATTCTTTTGTTTTATTTGTTCGTGCTTTATTATATACCATTCCTTCTTGAAACAGAGATCATAAACTTAACTCACCTGTTCTAACATATAGTAAGTATAGTGGAAAGCAAATAGCATCGCTTGGTTTTCATCAGATGCACATCTTAGTTCATTTGAGTTCATTTTTGTTGAACTTGAATGGAATACTGAGTTATTGATACATGCAGTTGAATGAGCTCGTCCTGTTATCTTTCTCTGCTGTTTCTTTCTTTGTCCCCTTTTCAATTCCAAGGATTCATTCTTTACAGACCCTGAAATGAATTTCTTTCATTTTTATGCAGTTTGTAATGCAGCATATATTGCTTCTAACACATTTCAAAAATAGAAAGATATTCAGTTCAAATCCCTCTACACATGGATAGCAGCATTCAATAGTTTGCCATTTTCTAGTTTTCTTAAGTTTTTGGATTTTTGTTCTTTTTCTCCATATTAGGGGTTTGGCTTATATACTTCCTGTGTACTAGGGTTGCGCTCCTTTGCACTATTAATGAGATTGAATAACTTATAAAAAGAATAGAAAGCTTACTTTAAAAAAGAAGAAAGGATGATTTGAAGATAAAATGTGAAGTTTCTATTTTTAAGAAAAGAGAAATAAGTTCAAGTTGGGTGACTTCTCTTTTATACTTCCTGTGAGAGCACCTTATGCTTTTAATGATATCTCGATTACTTATAAAAAAAAAAAAGGAAAAAAAGAAAGGAGAAAATAAGTTATATGAGGGAAGATCTTGTGAATTTACCTTTTGATAGAGAAGGGTAAATGCATTGCAAACATCTATTATTGCATTATTTTTAAAGATTTTCCTACATTAGGAATGTGGTATTATGTCGGGAAATGAAGATGTGACTGATCTAAAACTATGGTTACTTATAGCTGAATTAAAAGGTGTAAACAATATAGTTTAAGGGTATATAAAATTAAAAGGGTTTTTCAATTTTTTTTTTTGTCTTGACAATTTATAGTAAATATGTTTTTTTGATAGGTAAGTAACTGATATTATTAAAAGCGTGAGGCGCTCCAAAGTATACTGGAAGTATACAAATAGGATCACCTAACTAGAAGGGGAAAAGCGTACAAGGAAATCATCATAGCTAATCGAAACCGGAAAAACATATGTTACAGTCCAGAGATAGAGAGTATGGAAACAATAGGCTAAAGTGTCCTCAAAAGACCTCTCCACATCCTCGAAACACCTATTATTTCTCTCTCCATATACACCAAAAAAAGCAAATAGGAACCATCTTCCAGACTGCAGCACTCCCCCCCCCCTTCCTGCAGACCACCAACAGGTTAGCAACTCGAAAACCCGACTAGGCATCACCCATGATAACCCAAAACGGCCAAAAAAGGCACTCCACAAAGCAGACGCCACCTCACAATGAAGAAGAAGATGATCCACCGTCTCCTCACTCTTCTTGCACATCCAACATCTGTTCACCACAATCACATTTCGCTTTCTGAGATTATCTAAGGTCAGAATTTTCCCCCAAGCTGCCGACCACACAAAAAACGCTGCCCTCGGGGGAGCCTGTGTCCACCACACGCTCTTCCAAGGAAACCTCCTCCCTTCAGAACATGCCAAGGAGAAAAAGAGAGATTTGACCTTGAAAGTACCTCTTTTGGAGGAGTTCCACCATAATTTATCTTCCGACCCTCTTCTTACTCTAGTAGAATGTAACACCTGAAAGAAGGCGGCAAAGGCCTCCACCTTCCAATCATGAGCCTCTTTGGAAAAACTCACATTCCACTGAATGGACCCACCTAGCATCTCCACGTTATCCACAACTGAGGCATCCTTTGCACATGCAATACTAAAAAGGATCGGGAAGGCTATCTTGAGAGCTGAATCTCCACACCACCAATCATGCCAAAAACTAATCCTAGTCCCATCCCCCACTTCAAATCTCGTAAAGCCTTTGAAAGTTTCCCACCCTTTCCTAATATTCTTCCATAACCCCACCCCACACGTCCCTCTAGGCTCAACAGAACACCACCCTCCCCATAAACTTCCATACTTCGCATCTACCACAACTCTCCACCAAGCATCTCTTTCCTACCCATAATGCCACAACCACTTCCCTAAAAGAGTGCAGTTGAAGACCAATAAGTTCCTAATACCCAACCCTCCTTCCTTGATCGGAGTGCAAATCTGCGACCACTTCACCAAGTGGTATTTGAACTCTTCTCCTATCCCTTCCCATAGAAAATTGCGTTGAAGCTTCTCAATGCGCCTAGCAACACTCACCGGAATATGGAAAAGAGAGAAGTAATAAGTAGGCAAATTAGCAAGAGTGCTCTTGATAAGGGTGACCCTACCCCCTTTCGACAAATACAACATTTTCCAGCTGGCTACCTCCCAATGGGAGACCAAGATACTTCACTGGCAAAGTAACCGCCTCACACCCTAAAATACCGGCTAGCAAATCCACTTGCTCCATAGTCCCCACCAGAATAAGCATCGTTTTAGCCAAATTAACCTTCAACCCTGAAGCCGCTTCAAACCACAGAAACAAACACCGCAAGTAATGTAACTGGGCAGGCCTAGCATTGCAGAAAATCAAGGTATCATCGGCAACTAAAAGGTGAGAGATTGTAGTGTTGCCGATTTTGAAGCCTTCTAACAGCCCCCTCTGAACCGCTGCCGAAATCATCCTACTCAAAATCTCCATCACAAACACAAACAGCAAAGGAGAGAGAGGATCCCCTTGTCTCAAACCCCTGGAGCTGCTAAAAAAACCTTTGGGAGACCCATTTACCAGAATCGAAAACCGCACCGAGGAGATGCAATGTTGAATCCAAGAACACCATACCCCTCCAAAACCACATCTCCTTAGCACATACATCAAGAAGCCCCAATTCACATGATCATAAGCTTTTTCCAAATCCATTTTGCAAATGACCCCTGGCTCCCCAGATCTCAGCCTACTACCAAGGCATTCATTAGCAATCAAGATGGGATCTAGAACCTGCCTACCTTTGATGAAAGCATTTTGCGACTTGGAAATGATCTTATCCAACACAACCTTCAATCTGTTTGCTAAAACCTTGGCAATAATTTTATACATACCTCCCACAAGGCTAATCGGGCGGAAATCCTTGAGATTGGTGGCACTAGGAATCTTCGGAATAAGCGAAATGAAAGAAGCGTTGAGGCTCTTTACAAACATCCCTCCAGCATGGAAATCACTAAACACCCTCATAATATCCTCCCTCACCACATCCCAACAATCTTGGAAGAAAGCCATAGAAAACCCATTGGGGCCCGATGCCTTATTGCCATTCATCTTAAACACGACCTTTTTAACCTCTTCCTCTTCAAAAACTCTCTCCAACCAGCTAGCCTCTTCCTCCGAAATGGAATCCAAAGAGATACCATCGACCAAGGGCCTCCAATTGTGTTGCTCAGTAAAAAGCTTTTGATAGAAATCGACAATATGCTTACTAATCTCATCCTGATTCAAAGAAAGATTATCCCCAATCATCAAGGTCTCTATCGAGTTAAATCTTCTGTTAGAGTTGGCAATGGAATGAAAGAATTTGGTGCACTTGTCCCCTTCCTTCAACCAACACACCCTAGATTTCTGTCTCCAACTTATCTCCTCCATAAGAGTACACTTCTCTAATTCTCTCACAACCTCGGCCTTCCTCGCTAACTCCTCCTCGATCAAAGCCCTACTTTCTTCGTGCTCATCAAACACCCGAAGATCTTCAAGAAGCAACCTCTTATTCCTCTCAATGTTACCAAACACTTCCTCATTCCAAGTCTTCAGATTCAGCTTTAGGGCCTTGAGTTTGCAAGCGAAGACAAAGCTCGGCGTACCTTGGAACTCATAAGAGTCCCACCATTGTTTCACTAAGGCAACAAACCCATCCGCTTTAAGCCACATATTCTCAAACCTGAACGGCCTTTTCCCCTGGGATACCTCCCCCAACTCAAGAATGATTGGAAAGTGATTTGAACAAAGACGAGGAAGCCTCTTCTGCCTCACCCTAGGAAACCAGGCTTTCAATTCTGGAGAAACAAGAAACCGATCGATCCTAGACCATAGCGGAGGATCTTGAGAAACTGACCAAGTGCAAGCACCCCCTGCAAGAGGCAAGTCCATAAGCCCTTGTTCATAAATAAAATCAGGGAAGCTCATCATAGCAGAATCCAGACTAGCTCCTCCTGATCTTTCACTAGGGAATCGAGTAACATTGAAATCTCTCCCTATACACCATGGCAAGTTCCACCAACTAAGAACACCGGCCAACTTGTCCCAAAGGAACCTTCTATCCCTATCAAGATTTGGACCATACACTCCTACAAATGCCCACACCGAGAGATCTACCACATTCTTGAAAGACACGGCCATGGTAAACTCCCCTATACAGACATCGATCTTCTCCACCACCCTAGTATCCCACATGATTAAAATTCCTCCTGAGGCTCCACTTGAATCCAAACAACACCAATCCACATGATTTCGCCTCTATAAACTGCGAACAATGTTTCTAGACATACTCCGTATCTTGGTTTCTTGAAGGCAAACAACATCTGCATTCCAATCCCTAAGCAAATTACTCACCCTCAAGCGTTTGTCCCTCTTATTCAACCCTCTTAAGTTCCAAGAAAGTATACTTATCTTCATAAAACTCCGACATTCCCCCTCCCCTTCCTATTACCCCGAGTCGAGCTCCCACTTCTAGCATCATAATTCACCGAGTACTCCAAATTCCTCATCTCCCTTTTCCCCTTAGTGCCACTACTTGAATTAGTTACCATTCCATTATTTCGGCGCTCCTCTTCCAGAGAATTTAGCAATGCTAACAGCTGTAGCTTATGACCCACAAACGAAATCCCCAAGATCGGATAAATCTCATTGGCACACTGAATAACCCAATCTGAGTGTCCTGCCGCACCCCCTGAATTAGGATCATAACTGTTCAAAGGCGAAGGCCTCTCTGTTCCACCCGCCCCTGCCCTCCCATCTTCCTTACTTCTAGCGTCGTCACTGACTTCCCCCCCAGAACTCATAGCTACCATCTGACCAGCCCCTCGAGACTCAATCAAGCCTGAGCACTTGAATCCTAGATTAGAAGGATCACCATCCCAATATGAACAAAAAACATTCAACCCACCATTATCCCCTTGTTCCTGCATATGACCCAGACCCTCACTTGCCTGACTGTCAACCTGTACCACTTCGCCGGCTGACCAGGGCACCAGAATACCCTCACTTACTATATCTGGCATCACTGGCATCCTCTGGTGCAAGGCAGCGTCCCCACTACCCAGAACCACCTTCCCCGGCGATCCTCCAGCTCCAGACGCCTCCTCGGGCTCAACCCACTCAAGATTCTCATCAGCGGCACTCAAGAGATTCACCTCTGGCGATGTCTGGTTTGACAGAGACTTCCCCCTATCCGTAATCACGACCGCCAGAGCTCTAGGTTTATCGCCGACCAGTTCTGTGGCACCAGCGACCACCACGAAAGGCCTCTTCGGCGTTGTCTGACACGAAATAGTCTTCCCTCCGGCCTCTCCGGCTTTGTCTGGCACGACCTCCAGAGTACAACAGCTACTTCCGGCCTGAATCGACGTTCTCTCCCCACCGGAAGACACTCCGGGTCCATCAGTAAAAACTTCCACTGAAGCTGGCGATATCTCCTCTCTGCGCGCCCCTACCGCCGCTGACGTCGACGCACCTGGGTCACCTGCCGGACTCCTTCGACAACCCTCCGGCGAACCGATCGATCTTAACGGGTAAGAGGACCCCGTGGGTCTTACCCAGTTAAGACCTGACGAGCTTGGGCTGGTCTAACCTAGACCCAGGCCCACCTTCCTACGCCTATACACAGCCACCACTTTCTTTTTGCCCTTAAGCTTTCTTGTGGGCCGTTGGCCTCCCCCCTTAGACCTATCCTTCCCCTCCAGATCATCACCCTCCATATTCATCTTCTTGGGCCGGGCCTCCCCTTGCTTGGATGAAATCCCTCCTGCCAGACCACAGACGCACGCCCCTCCAGCCCATGAATAATCATTTTTCTCTCCCAGATTTTTAATAACAAATTCAATCCTATCTAGACCCACGTCAATCTCTCCCCTCAGCCTACTCAACGACTCCGTCGCATTAATTAGTTCAGTTTTCACACGAAACCAGTGCTGCACTTCAAGCCTACCTATCCCCTCCCATCCCTTCACGTGATCAGCTCCAATTTCTGATATTGTCAGCTTTGCCGAGGAATTCAAACTACTCGCCGGAGGCGGTATCCTGCTCGCCGGAGCCCAGTTGCGAACATCCCGTGGCTCCCCTGCCTTCAGGTTGTCCAATCCCACCACGTCAGAAGATTGGTTCTTCTTTGGTCCCTCCACGCCACCCCCGTCAGTCTTCGCCTTAATACTTGCCTTATGTGAGCCCATCTCCTTCTCCGTGTAAGCATGGAATTGCTTATCCTTCTTTGCAGCGGCCTCCTTCAACCATTTAGGTACCTTGGCAATCGGCTTGGAGTAATCAACAAAACAATCATCTGCTGGTTTCAATGATGATCCCAAAACTTCCGCAAAACTCCTTCTTCCCGCCCCCTCAAACTTGTTCTTCTCTACCCTGACCTCCCTGACCTCGCACAGGGAGGACTTAGCCAGACGCACCTCTGAGATGAAACATTCCCAACCTTGTCCAACTCGTCCTTCTGGTACAATAATCGAACCTGTTCTCTGCCTACCCTCAAACTCTTCTACCCGTCAGAAAACGCCCATTCCTGTTGGAACATTTCTGCGCTATTATCCGTGGAAACCCTGCTCTGGATTGGTCCCAAAAAACCTCAGACGTTTCCCCTTCCACCAAGTCTTCCACAATGCGCACCAACCACATCAACTCATCCTTTTTAAAAAAAATGGATTTTTGCAACCTACTGCTTCTTTCAAATATCCTCACCCCTGTACTTTTTATCAGCAGCTCAAACTTCTTGGACTCCACAGACCACCTTCTCGCATCCGCCATAACACCAACCGAACAACTAAACAATCTAGACACCCTAACAGATCACTCGCGCCACCCACACGCCTGCACTCAGGCTGTGGTGGATGAGAGCGAAGAGAGAAAATTGATATCAATTAATACATATATCACCAAAATAGTAGAACATACATTGTCTGATTTCAAAAAAGTCCATTTTAAAATATAGTTATATATATAGTAGAGAGAACTCAAGAACAAAAGCTTCAGCAGCATCAACTCATTTTATAGTAAATATGTTATGTTCCTATTTACCTTTGCGAGTATGATATTGCCGAGAAGTAAATGTCCAATCAAAATGTCGCCTTCTGCACACCCCCCCACCCCCCTGCGGTTCAAATGGCAAAACTCTTATGCTGAATTTCTTAGGAGGGATTCTGAATTTTAATATTTTATAAATATAGAACATTGATTAAAAAAACAGTGAAAAAATTTACCATTATCAAACTAAGAAGAACGATTTTAATATACACTGAAACGACTGTGGCTGCATGCTATATAGCAAGTAACTACTATAAGTAACCGATAACAGGTACACAGGGTTTTGAGTTATAAAGTAAAAAATAACTGCTAGCTTCTAATGGATGGCAAATTTCAAGGAATTATTAATGGAAGAAGGTTGCCAATTGGTTGGTAAGCCTTCTGTCAGGCAATGATTCTCATTGAACTCAACAGTGTGTAATGTAAGTCGATGGTGGAAGAGGAACTTGAAGTTGGAGCATTAGATTTGGGAACATTCCAGAGCAATGAGCCCTAGAACTTAGAAGTGACTGAGATACAAGTTTTCAGTTGTTCAATGACAAACACCAGGAGTTCAAATCTTCAACAATGTCAGAAAACCCAAGATTATGCAAATGAAAGAGATTTTGAATAAATTAACATCCTAAAGAAAGAAAAAATTAGAAATTAAAGAACTATCTGGTGTATTGTAGAGAGACTTAAAGATTTAATGTTGGTGAAGCTTTGCTGGAAACTTTGAGCCCTTTGCTGAATTCCACGTTCATCCCTTGCCCTCCTCATTTTTGTTGTGGGTTTTGGGGTACTAGTGCTTGAATGTTCAAATGGTTACTGCTTTTGGTGTTTTCTAGAAGATAATTTCATATCTAATTGACGTTACCACAAACAGTTATTACAAAAAAGACATTTCGGTTTTGTTTGGTAAGGTTCACACCTTGGAAGAATTCTGCCACTTTCCTTCAACCCTGTGTCGTAATTTCTTCACCTTGTCTTCATTGCCTATAGAAACAATGCTGGATCCTGCAAATGTTTTTCCAGGCAGGAGTATGTATGGAAGAGTTCATTTGTACTGTGCTTTATTTGAGTTAGCTTGTCCATCCTGGGTAATGATTTCTTTCCTTTGGTTCTATAAGTTTGTACGTTAAAAGGTGCACATATTTGGGGTAGTATTTCATGAAACAGTAATTGTAGATTATTGCTTGAACAACTAATTTTTATCCCTTCCTATCAGCCTCTTTTTGACAATTATATTTGGCTTGGTAATTAACTCATGCACCTAACCGGAGTTGAATTTGTGATCTAACTCACCACCCCATACTTATGGGAGCTAAAAGTGCTATTTGCCCCAAAGGCCTTCGGTACTCTCTCACAAGTCACTATCAGACATAAATTTCAATTTAGTATCATGATTTTATTGTGAACAAGTATGCTTCAGGCTTTGTAACTGGTATTCATTTCTTTCACAGAATGTGTAGGGCTCTAATGCCTGGAGACGAAGAAAGCATGAGTGATGAGGCTATATGGGAGACACTTCCCGTAAGTCTATTGAACTAGTTGCTTAATTGTCTAAGGCTTGTCTTATATTGCCTATTAATGATTAATGGATTAGAAGTCATATGATTATCCTGATTGCTTTAATATATCTATGTACTGTTGTATTTATTTTAATTAATTAGTGTTGGGTCCCTTCCTGTTATTTGGTGTTAAATCCTTCTACAGTGTAATGAGTTGTCATGATGGTTTCTGTTTCTCTTGGAAGAGTGTTTGGCAGACTAAGGTTTCGTTGAGGGTGGCCTGTTTTGTATGGTGGTCGGCTGCCCTAGGAAAGATCCTTTTCATGGACAATCTCCAGAAACGGCACGTCATTTTGGTTGATAGGTGCTATATGTGTAAAAGGAATGAGGAGTCTGTGGACCATCTCCTTCTTTGTTGTGAGGTTGCTTGTGCCATTTGGAATGTTTTCCTCATTTGATTTGGGTTGTCTTTGGTTATGCTTAAACGAGTAGTCGATTTGTATGCTGCTTGTTGGACTGCTGGCAGCACTTGGAGTGCACCTTTGTGGAAGGTGGTGCCTTTGTGCCTTTCGTGGTGTTTATAGAGAGAAAGAAATGATATAAGTTTTGAGGACCGCAATAGGATTTTGGAGGAGATAAGTCTTTATTTTTCAACATGTATCTTTGGACAGCTGTTTATGTTTTTCCTTTGGTGATTAGTTATTATAATTTTCTTGTTCTTTTTGCCCTATCTAGCTAGGTGGCTTCTCTTGTATATTTCTTGTGTAAATGGGGCGCCTTATGCTTTTAATGATTACTCGATTACTTATTGAAAAAAAAAGTAATTAATAAAATGTGAATGAATTTAAATGAAGAATAAGATGACAAGAATGTTCTAAGTTAGACCTTGAGAATTTTTGACATCTTGGAACTCTACAAGCTTTTAAAATCTATATTGGAAGAAATTAAAGTTATATAGCAGAAGTCTTGTAATAATGGACTATATGAAACATTATAGATATTTTTAAAGGAAATGATGTGAGAAACAATGTAGTTGGTTTTTTTTTTTTTGTTTTTGGGAGGGGGGTTGAAACAGTGACCTCTTGGAGACTAAAAAAAATGACTGGTTGTTTTATTCAAAGCATTTGTATTGAAACAATTCTTATGAGTCTGCAAAATTGATGTCATTCATGCATCTTGTCAACGCTTTGCTGCTGGATTCCTCTCTGCTTCTAGCAAGATGCAACCTCTCTGCTGGATTACTGTTGCATGGGACTTTTTTTTTTGTTAGTAAATGCAGCATTGGTGAGCATCTGGGGCATTTAATGATATCCATTGGTATTTAAAATGAATCTGTTGGTTAAATTTTGGAAATGACCAATGATTTGGGTTTACATCCTCTGCTATGCTTTCTGTTCATGTGCTTTATAAGAGGCACATTTCTGGATATTAACTTTAACATTCAAGTAGCATGATCACAAACTTCGGCTTTTTTTGAAATGTGTTGGTTTGTAATATCAACTCCTGGTTTTAATTTTGGTTGTGAATCTGTCTAGCATTTCTGAAAACAATCTGGTGTCCGCCCTTTATGTTCTCTTTAAAGAGTTTCTCACTGATTCAAAAAGGACTGAAGGATTTGCCAATGTATTGATTGTAGCACTTTTGGGTTGCAATCTCCATGGTCTTCTTTGCTGCTGCTACCATCTTCACCCTCCTAAAGCTTTGTGGTAATTTCTCTTTCTCCATAATTTTCAAACATAGCTACAATAAATGCACTATAATAAGTAAGGACTAATTTTTTTCTTCTCGTAAGCTTTATCTTACGGTCTCATGATCTGTTGTGTTATTACTGCCATATCATTTATTGGATAGCACCATTTTAATGGCCATCTTAATCTACTTTATATTTTTTTTGCTTGGAATTCTTTCGTGCATGACCAGACCTATTCCTTTTATAGAAAAGTAATATTGCTAGATTGACGAGTTACCCTTTTTTTTTTATTATTATTTATTGTACACTACCCAGAAAATGCTGCTAAGAAAATGCAGTTGACTTCTTTAGGAAAGGCAAGGCTGATGAATTAAACACCACTCAGTAAGTTGAAGCAAATTGTTTATATGCAGCCTTCTCATAAGGGGGGGGGAAAAGAGAAAAAAGGAAAAAAGAAGAAGGAAAAGTCTTCGTTCTTTCTCTGAGATTTGTTGCATGGATACATCCATATTGTATTCGTATCCTGTAACTTTTTTTAGGGTCTCGCTCCCTGAGTTCAAGAGTATATACTCTTGCGTTATACGGTCCTATGTGTCATAGAGAAGTGTCTTCTTGGTTATGGCCAACTAGGGCCAATCATGGACTGGTGTGATTGGTATTTTTCACGTTGTTCTGATGACTTAACTAAGGCTGTTGGTTATTTTAAAAATTGTGTCAAGCCGCACTGATTAGTGTTCCCAAACTGAGTTGATTCGCATGCCATCAGTTTGGTGGGGCTTGCCAGGTCGGTTTGGGCCTTTTTGAGTGTTGAGTTCTGGTTTTGTTTGGTGCATTTGTGCTTTCAAGTTCAGTCATTAAATTGGGCCCAAACCTGCGCTGATGTTTTGTTTGAGCGTTTGAGTTTTGAGTCCTGGTTTAGCTGTGTCAGCTCATAATAGCCCATTGCAAAATTGTAATGTAACTAAAAGAACCTGCTCATTTCTAACAAGGAAGTTGCACTTACATATATATAATATTTAGAAAAGGGGATCCAACATTAACACTCTGACTCTCTACCTTCAAATTGGTTTCTCAGGAATCTAATGTGTTTTTATTCCCTCCATGCCCCCATCCTAAACCAAAGGTTCCCATAACTTCACTCAAATCTATATCCTTAGCATCTGATTAGATCCATAATATAATTGCCGTCCCCTTCCCGGCTATTCAATGCCATCTACCCTACTCCAAATTCAGTTAGAGCAATCATTTTTTCTCTTGCAAAGCAACACAAAGCAAATATTTATGATACGGACAAAAAGACTTAAGAGAATAAAGCTTAGCGAAAAGAGGGAGAAGCCAAAAGAGAAGAGGATGAAGCTGGGAAAAAGCTTTAGAAAGTGGGGAGAAGCAAGCCAGAAGAAATTAGGGGAAGGGGAAGACAAATTCATGTCTCACAAAATCTCAATTCATCATAAACTCCTCAATACATCAGAAAAATATGTTTAAATAGGTGAGGGCTAAACCCTAAACCTAACCCTAGTAGTTCCTAGGCTGACAGCCCATAACATAAAACCCAAAATTATAAAGGTAACATAACCCGTCTGAAAATAAATGACATAAATAAAACCAAAATACAACTAATAAAAAGTCCAATTAGGCCCAATAATAATTCGTAGTGGCCAGTGTCTGATGTCCCCATCAATTTAAAGCTAGGAAGATACGTAACCTTAATTTCTATTTATCTTTTGTTCTTCAGCAATGGTTGAAGCACAAACATGGACAACACAACCAATGAGCAACCTTGGACCCGACACAAGCACAAAAGACTAAGTCATAGACATCTTGGCTACCCCATCAAGGGATGAGTGTTGATGATGACCTAGTCACACTAGAGGATAATGAAAGAGAATATTAAAATATTAATTAAACAATTAAATTCATAATTTCCTATCAATTTAAGCCTCTGGGACAACTGGTGATTTTACATGGTATCATAACAGAAGTCCTAAGTTTGAATCCTTCACAGCTGATCTCTCATTTTAGTTAAATATTCCATGTGTTGAACCTCACTTGTTGATATGGAGTTTGAACCCTACATGTGAGGGAGAGTGTTAAAATTTAATTAAATGATTAAATTCACAATTTCCTATAAGTTTAAGCTTTTAAGACAGTTTAAGCTTTCAAATTGAGCATTGAGCCTGAGCCGAAGGCGTTGTATACTTGAAATGGAAACAACATGCTGTCATTAGACTATCAAAAACTGATTGATTTTGGTTGGTTTCTTTGACACCTTGATCAGCCCTAGGCTGATCAAGTTGTTGGAACATTATTGTTGGCGCCTTCAAATCATAATCTCAAAAAGCAACACTTTATTATTACTAATATGGTGATGCTTCACTCCAAAACTTGATTCCACGCTTCAAGTGTGGATGCTTGAGGTTCACCATCCGTTTGGCGAAATTTGTTATTGACTAAACCTTCAATTTCCATGTAACATGAATGGAAGAAACCAATTTTTATGTCACCGTCCATATCCGAGAGACATGAATGAAGGAATCCAATTTTTCTTTCTTTCATTAATGGAGTAGCTTATCATAGGATGAAAAGAAATAGACAATTTTTCATTACGCATTAACAATAAGAAAATTTTGTAGGAATATTATGTTCTAATTACATATTGCTAATTCTTAAGGTGTTAGTGTCCTAATTACTAACTGCCATGTTGTGTTCTTTTGTTTTTCTTTTTGCATTTTACAGTCCCTGGTGAGCCGTGTCTTCATTTATTTATTTTATTGTTTCCCTGTATTTACTGCCTGTTGAATGCCTTTTGTGCTTGTTGAGGATTTCTCCATAGAAGATTTTTCTTTATTGGAATTTCTAAATTCTTGAACCTTACTAATTTTTGGTGGATTGAGAGTCCTTGTTCAGGACAATGGTGGGTTGCTGTGGTTTCTCACATTTTTTATGGCTTCTGCCTCTTTGTCATTGCTTTATATATTACTCCTGTATATTATTTAATTGAGTACACATGATGTAACAGGTGATGTAGGTGCTCTTGGCTGGTGGGACTTATTTATAAATTTTGGGTATGATTAATGTACTCTAATGTCATTTATACTGTTTAATGTGTAATTTTTAGCAGTGTTTCCTTGAACATTGGTACATCAATGTTTATCTTCAAGGTTTGGAATGAAAAATAAATTCTGAACCTTTTCTTTTTCAGTATTGCGGAATGCTTTTCCTTTCTTGTTTGTACAAAGTGGTCTAATCCGGTGATTCATAGAAACTCTCGCACAAGGGAAGCTAGTTCATCTTCTACAACTATTAGGTATATTGACTGGACCAATGGTTTAGTAATTTCTCCAGAGGAGGATCAACAGCAAGATAGAATGTGCAGTCTGCAAGACATTGGAGGCCATATCATGAAAATTCCGATAATTGGTTTTCAAATCCTCCTGTGTATGCGCCTAGAGGTATGCTTTTTTTTGAACAAAAAAATATAGGTATGCATTTTAAAGTTGTGGTAATGCCTAGTCTTTGGGATATCTTATCAATAGACGTATGTTGTTTCTGATTTCAGGGAACACCTGCTAATGCTAGGCATATACCACTGCCAGTTCTTTTCTCTCCTCTTTTCCTACTGCAAGGTGCAGGTCTCCTATTTGCTGCCTGTAGGTTGGTGGAGAAAATTGTACTTTTACTTCATAGTGGAGTTGGCACAGGATTATATTTTCGATTTTCTGCAAGTGCTCATGACTGCTTCGGGTTCTTGCACCATGGTTCCAGGTAATGACTTCTTCCCCCTCCCATTGAAAAATCTTGAATAGGCAGGACTGAACTTACTGAATCCATAATGCAAAAATTGACTGATGCAAGTGCTATGGATTCCTAATCTGAAAATCTTCAACAACAGGCTACTGGGTTGGTGGTCAATTGATGAAGGCAGTCGAGAAGAACAGGCCCGACTATTCCAGCAGGGGGCTTCTGGGTTAGTATTCCTTTTACCTGTGCTATAATATTTTTAAGTGTATATGCAAATGTTATAAATGTGTTTTGGTTGCATATGTGAACATGTGACTGAGTGACATGGTATCCTTTCTTTTATGCAATAAAAAATTTATTAAGAGATAAAAGAATTAATAGGCAAAAATATAATTTAACAATAGATGCAAAATCACTGAAATCAGTAAAAAAAATGCAGAAAATTTGCTGGTGTAGCAGTACTCCAGAATATGAACATACTGCGGCAACTAATTGAGCTTCTTTTTTTTTTTTTTTCCCCGCTGGAGGCATGAAGATATATGAAATAAAAATGCTTACTTTAGAGAAAGAAAAATTATTTATTCTGTTTGAAATTAGTTTTTCCGATGCATGTAGGATGCTGCATTTGATTTTTTTTCCTGTTTGGATAACATATTTGAATCACATTTCTAATGGCCTTTCTATTTTTTTTTTTTGAGATATTCTCATATATCTGGTCCTTAATTTTCCTTGATTCGCCATTAGTCTTTAATAATAAGGAATACTTGTGCCAATTTCCTACCGGATTTTGAGAGATTGGTTACTTGCAGGAGCATTCCACTTTTCTACTGAAGAACAAAATATAATAATAATGCCACTTAGTAATGTCATGTCATTTTTTGTCATTGTCTACTCCCTGTTCATTGTTGTCATGTGCTTGACCATATAGTTTCACGCAAATTTTAGTGTCAATGGGTAATGTGCATTGGATATTATTAAATTTTGACTACTGATAACTAGCCAGAGATAATCTTCTAATTTGGATTGTTACAATCACATGAAGGCCATTTATGAAAATGGACTGTCCTTATTTCATGTATCATGTGTTCATCTTTAGAACATTATGATACAGCTTGAAAGTGCAGTCATTTCCTTTCTGCCTGTGGGTGTCATTATATCTTTACTTTCCATAGGAAATTCATCAAAAGGTTTTGCACTCTGCAATTCTGCTGATCTTTGTACATTGATTCCTTGCCATACAGGTATAACACTTTCTGTGGCTATCCACCTGAGATGGTGAAGAAAATGCCTAAAAAGGATCTTGCAGAGGAGGTGATCATAATTCTCTTGGCATTTATTTGTTTGTTTCTTTTTGCAATCATAAATTATTTCTCTATATGCATTTATAGATGCATGCATACACATATACATTTTTACATAGATGATAATATTAATACCTATAAATATCTGATTAAATTTCCCCATTATTGATTTTGCTTATGTTTTACCTGTTGTTTTCATTGGTAAATTTCAGCAAATTCCAAAATTATAAATGACACAACTACTGTTTTCATTTGTGTTGTATTTATGATTCATTTTATCTCAGGTTTGGAGACTGCAAGCAGCTCTAGGTGAGCAGACGGAAATCACAAAATACAGTCAACAGGAGTTTGAAAGACTTCAAAATGTAATTTTCTCATCCTTGACTACTAGTTTAACAACAATGTGCAATGATGTGAACTTGTGAATTTGTGAACTTTTTGCATTCAGAACCATTGTTTTCTGTTCTTGGACAAATTAGTCTCATAATATTATTGAAGGAAAAGGGCAAAGCCCTTGTACACAATTTAGTCTCAACTTGAGAATTACTTTGACCAAGATGCAACTAGGATTTAAAGTTGACATATGCTGAATACCCTCATGTCATTTCTAGAGTTTAGACTTGTATACATTCTCACAAAAGATTCAAATTTTTGTAATGTGTGAGTTTCAATTATAGGCGATTATAAATCTTGGATTAATATGCATGTCAACATTTAGTTAATGAGCATCATTGTAATTCAGAGTTCTCACATCCAGAATTTTTGCGGCCTTGTTGTCTAACTTTTCAGAATACAACTCCAATTTTTATCTGTAGGGCCTTAATTTATTCAACAATTGTTCTCATGGTTTTAGGAAGTTGTGTTGAATTAAGAATGTGCATAATTTTTATGCAGACCCTAATGGAAAGTTGAACGTGCAACTGAATGAAGTAGGGAAAGTGGTGGTGATAATGATAATGACATAATTAGCCAAAATTAAGTTTTTGTATATGGGATTGCCTCATTTAAGATTTTCATGCAAGCTCAGAATCTAGATGATTTTTGCAACTCGAGAGGTTTTTACTGGAAAGTTTTTTATAATTATTTATGTGTTGTCCCAAGGAATACTATTTGAATTAAGAAACTTAATTTGCAAGGAGTATAACATGAAAGGTAGTATTTATGTAATCATTACTTTATACATCTGCATTGTATCAATTATCTAAGCGCAGTGGGTAATAACATTTGTTACTCTCATCATAATGGCTGTTAAAATGAGATGTGCAGAAGGTGTTTTTGATGAAAATGATTGATTTTAGATATCCAAAGTCCATACAGTTACACCAAGGCATTCATTGTTAAGTGCAAAACCAGTCCCACAAATATTGGTGTGTTGATTTCATCTGAAACAAAAGGTACTGTGAATGCATCCTCAATTACACAACGTTCGCCTGTCAAATTGGAAATTGATGTCTTGGGTGTCTTTTGTATGTGCATGTGTATTGAGGCATCCATGCTTGTTTGAGATCCTGTTCATTTTGAAAATTGCTTCTAATAAATGTGAATCCACCTCAATGCATTAATGTTGTCCCGATGCACTGGCCAGGAAAAGGTTTTATGTAGGGTTTGCTTTGAGGGAGAGATTAGTGTGGTCCTACTTCCATGCAGGCATCGTATCCTTTGCAGGTAGCTGTTCTTACCTTGATGCTCCTTCTTACTAACATGCAAACTTCATTAATCTCAATCCTTTTTACTTTTTCATTTTTCTAGTATGGTTTTTATTGTTTCCTAATGCATTGCAGTTCCTGCTGTGAGAAGTGTAAAAAATGCCCAATTTGCCGCATCCCTATTGACGAGCGCTTGCCTGTATATGATGTTTAGATTTTAACTTGCCCTGTTTGTTTTCTAAGAGCACAAATTGGAGCCGCATAGAGAAGGTAAAAAAAAAAAAAAACAACTGGAGAATGTTTATTACAGTTTCACACTTTTTACTGAAACTTGTACAATAGTGAGTGTTGCTTGTGCAAGTTAACATGACAAGGATTAGGTCATACACGAATTGCAGTTGCTATAACTATACAAAGCTTGGTTAGCTGTTTTTCAAAAAATTTTCCTCCTAAATTGTAAATATACTAAAACTTTTGTATGGGGAAATAACAGTAATAGCAAGTTGCAAGTTCTTTTCATGCCGTTTTAACAGCAATTGTGTTGATGTGAGCTGTATTCTGTGTAAAAAACACTAATTTTATCTTCATATGTTATGTGAAAAAGACTGACACCACATTATAGGGTAAATTTAGTATGTAATGAAGTGAATATGAGCTGAAAAAATATTTAATTATTGCTGTTTTATTTCTCAGCTTGTTTCCTTTTTTGTTCATAAAGGCTGACCAACATTTTACCATGGTAAGATATTGTGCTTGATTTGAACATATTTTACATGGTAGAATTTTCCTAATCATTGATGGGAAAAATCAAAAAGATGACAGTGTTCACATATTAGAACTTGAAAAGAAGACCCTTTCTGCAGTGGGTGGGAATAGGGGGACAACATAGAAAACTCCAATATTCAATCCAAATTTAGAATGAAACATATGCCCCCAACCTTGTAACTTGGGGTGCTTTATCGCATAGAATTCGAAATTATCTAGTACTTGAAGATTTGAATACACATTTAGTGAGAGTCCTTGAGCAATTGCAGTGACAGAAATGTTGTCATGCTGTGATAATCAGGGCTTCTGGTTTAGAATTAGGCCCAATTATGGCATCCTTGCTCATTTTCTCCTCAACTACCTTTTTGACTTCAACACTCTTTACGACAAAGTCATTGAAGCAGTCATCAATGGTTCTGAAAGGTGTGTCCGGATACAGAGAGCAGACATCAACATCGTTAGGGTTGTCCATGGAGTAATTTATTTGGCAGCCCCTTATGAAAATGTCGTGGGTAAGGGCTGCGACAATGCTTTCTGGGATGCGCATATCTGCAAATAAAAGAGTGAATGCCCGTGAAATGTATTGGGCCGGATATTGTTTTCCTCCTCCGAACTTGGTTGGTTCGGAGGGAGTGCATTTGTGACGAAAGCGTAGGAGGTTTGAAGCATACCTTTGGCAGCAGCAAGTAGGTCGTCCTCTGAAATGGTGACCCTAGGAAGCTCGCGCTCGATCTTCTTCTCCCACAAAGAGGCGAGCTCATTCATGTTTAGTAGATTGCTTGGTGGTCGAAAGTGAACACATTTGTTGAGTGTTCGAGCATCATCAATGGTTTTCATGGTGAATTTTCCAATATCACTACCCGCCACGAAATAAGCTATAAATTAAATAAACAAATAGGGGAAATTAGCTCAAAATATACATATGCTAATATCATTAAAAGATCAATTTAGAGTCATACGGAGGATGAATTCCATCATTTTGTAAATTAAATTAATAAAAATAAAAAAGGTTTAAAACATAATTACATCAAAATCTTGTAACTTAAAAAAAAAAAAAATTGGTTGACCTTTTAAATATTATATATGTACAAAAGACAAAGGGTAAAAAAAGATTTTTATTTTCTTTTTTCTTTTTGAAGTACAAAAAATAATAATAATTTGAAATTTGACAATTTAATTTAATTTTGTGATTCAAAGAGGGGTCATATTTGACGTGATCCCCACATGATTATCGTTGCATTGCATCATTTTTCATTCTAATGTATGTCTAATTACATGGTTATACATTTTAAACTTTAAATGATGTCACATCATATATTGTCACATCATATATGTTGCTTAGTTTACAAGATTTGACCGTCTTTTAAGAAATGGTACTGTCAAAAATAATTACTACTCTGAGATATATGTATATTGTAGTCCTCTAATAACATAAAAAAGGAGTAATGCTATACATCACGCTATTATGTCTCATATCACATGGTGCATGAAAATGATTTTTTATTTTATTTTTTCATGTTGTATGTAATTGCTCGACCAAAACAACTAATGTAGGTCCAATATTTGTGTACAAACAAAAGTGTTTGACCCTTTGAATATTTCGGTTGGTGCTTTGGTGGTTGAACGGTGGTGATGGCCCTGATGGGAGGTGGGGCCGACCATCACAGAGAAAATGGGGTTAGAATTTCAAATATCTCTAAACTTTCCTAAAATCCCAATTCAACAAGGTTGGAGTGTATTTAGAGGGGTAAAATGGTCATTTTATTTTTTAGACTTTTTATTTTTTTTAAAGTAGTAGTAAAAACTATATTTTTATTCTACAACTATTTTAAATGCTTACGTGGCAGCCTAAAGAAAAATATTAAGAGTCAATTTTTTTTTTTTTTTTTTTTTTTTTTTTTTTTTTTATATTTGGCCCATCTCGTTTTACAAATAAACCATTAAATTTGTGGACTTATGTGGATCATATATAAGTCAGTGATGCACCCTACAAATCTAATAGTTGATCTATTAAATTTATAGGAGAATATAGGCTAAATATAATAAACTTATTGACTTCTAGCATTTCTTCCAAATAAATATTAGATCAATCATTGTTAAAAAAAAAAAAAAACAAAATCAAGGATTACTTAAGTCACATTGTAGAATAAAAAATATAATTATTATTTTTTTTAAAAAAAATTTATATTAGCTGATATAGTAAGCAGTGTTATATAAGCTGATATAGTAAGTAGTGTTATATTTAATTTTGTTAAAAGAAAAATATTTTTAATTTTTTTTTTAGTTTGGTCTCTAATTTTTATTTTTTATTTTTAAATAGTCACTCTCTTAAAAAACAACAAAAGTAGGAACCCCACAGAATTGGGTCACCTTAAATGCTCCCCATTTGGTAGGATAAACTACCAGTCAAATCTATCACGTGCTCCTTAGTCCTTCACCTAACCCTGCATTCCTCAACACGTCATCATTTACACCTGAGTGTCGTAACTCGTCGTTATCAATGAAAATTACTTCTTCTTCTTCTTCTTTTTTTTATTAATTAATTAATTAATTAATAAGTTGATTTGGGGGATTAAATATTAAATAAAAATAATAATAATAATAAATAAAGCTTAAAGCTGCCATATTGGATGATTGCCTCAATAAGCCGCCGACACCATTCTCGACAAAAATCCAGTACAACGGTTGCCGTCCCTATAATCACGGGAGTACTACTAATTCTCCTTAAATGACTACACGAAAAAAAAAAAATTGTAATATTGGTGGCTCTCCTCCTAATGACACGTGTCTAACTCCTTCATATCTTTTACTAGATTTTTGACACGTGTCAAGAATTATAATCTTAAGATTAAAATTTATTATTCAGCTCAATCACCACTCCATTAATACCAATTTATCATCCCAACCAAACCCTAAACAAGTCTCTTAGGTAGATAAAATCTATTTAAAAATTAAGTTGTAAAAGATTCTTTCAACCCTAGTGTCATGTGTTTTTTAGTATATGATAATTTTTTTTTTTTTTTTTTGAGTAACGGTAAAAACCATTTTTTTTCTTTTATAATTATCTCATAATACTGACGTGACAACTTCAACTAACCTTTGAATTAGTCTAACTTTTTTTTTTTAAAAAAAAAAAAAACTAAGGGTTGGTTGTGACTATTATGTTAGCATCGTGGCATTGTAGGATAAAAATATAATATATAGCATTACCTTTTTTTAAAACATTAATAAAAAAAAAGAAGCTTTCAACATGTTCAAAACACACACGAGAGACTGAGTTAAAAGAATTTCTATAACTCAATTTGTAAGAAATTTGTATGCTATATATATATATATATATATATATATATACTGCAATTTATAACCTGACACGATCAATCTAGACATGATATATATACCTAATTACCATATTTTACTGAGACACATACATCACATGCAACAAATAGTTAAAAAAAAAAAAAAAAAAGCTTTGCTCAAGTCCTACTTTTTTTCGACTCTCAAATATTCTTATTTTTTATATCACATGTTTTTATTACTATTTAAATAAAAAAAAATCACTATAATTTTATTTTATTTTATTTTTTTATTTTTTTTTTCATACAAAAATACCTACCATTGCCAAACGGACCCTTAGGGTTTTCTCCAAAGATTTTGTAAATACTAAGGCAATTTTTCAAAAGTTTCTGCTGCTTCCTTACATGATGCATGTATATTTTTCTGTTTCTATTCATTTATATCAAAATAAAAGGGAAAAGACCAGCTCTCTCTCTCTCTCTCTCTCTCTTATTTATTTATTTATTTTTTTAAAGTAAACGAATATTTTGGAAGAGGCCACTCTATTGTACTTTAAGATTCTACATACATGCATGATGTGTCAATGTAGCAGCTGCGTCCATGCTAATGCTAATGAATGAGGATGAGATACATACATACCTTTCACATTACCATCACCATAAATGTAGCAGCGATCCAACGGTGGGAGAACGTCCGCTGGATGAGTGTTGTCATGGTAGGGCCACGCGGCAATGGAGTTGCAGCAAATATATGTGTAGGGAATCCCAGCCGCCTCCACATACCTTCTGACTTTTCTCTTGGAGTGGTAGAAACTCAGTGCCGGCTCCACCGGGTCTGCTCTGTCTATGTCGTGCCCGAACTCAGATGGCAAAAACCTCTGCAACACAAAATATATAAATATTAAGGTATGAATATCGACACAACACAAACTCTATTTATGACTAATTTTTCTCTTAAATGTAAAAAAAATTTAAATTTTAACTAAATAAGTTGTTTTTTTTTTTTATCAAATTTTCAGAATTTTAAAATTTTTTTATTATTATTTATTTATTTTTTTTTAAAATTACACGAGAGAAAGAAGTTGATTATAAATTAAATTTACGTTGTGACCTTAATATTTTAATTTTTTTTTTTCATCAATAATATGAATTCTATCTAATCATGTTTTGTCCGTTTTGAAACAGGTTATGGATAAGGATACGGAGAATCTTAAAAAAAATCAAACAAACAGACGAAAAAGAAAAAGAAGGAAAAAAAAAAAAAAGAATTCAAACGGTCAAACAACCCAAAAAAACAAAAAGAAAAAAAAAATATTAGCAATCGAATTTTGAAAAAAATGTAGAACTACTGTAAATAAATAAAATGGACTGACATGTTTTATATGGGTAGAACAATACCTTAACAGTGCCAACGGCTTTAATGGCATCAACTAGAATGAGCTGGTCGGAGATACGGCCACCACCAATGGCTGATATTACAACCTCAATCTTGTTCTCTTTCAAAATATTTTCCAACAAATCCTGATCCTCTATTGAACCCTAATAATATCAAATCAAGCACCCATAAGATCCTCCTCATCATAAAACATGTTTTTTTTTTTTTTTCTTCCTTCTTATTTTATTATTCAATTAAGCATAAAAGAAAAGAAAAGAAAAGAAAAGGTCAAAAGAAGCCTTGAGGGTTTTATATATGTACATATATGATAATGGCTCCTTTGTCTTGCAGGGATTTGATGATGGAGGCCTTGGAAGGGGAGGCTTGACCGGATTGGACAAGAAGGTAAGTGGGTCGGCCGGAGTCAAGGCTAGCCTCTGCCACAAACTGGCCGATGAACCCGGTTGCGCCGATGATCATGGCTCCGCCGCAGGCCTCCGAGACATTAGGAGTTGAACCACACATTTTTTTTTGTTGTTGTTGTCGCCGTCACAAGTGTTATTTTATGCTTTCCCTACTTTTAAGGACAACACATAAAGACACCGGCGGCTGAGACAAAAAGGGAGAGAGCTGAGAGTGGGTTTTATAGAAGTGGGTCTAAGGAGGATTTGGTAAAGAAGATGGGGTTTGGTGCATTTTTTTTTCGTTTCCTTTGAGTGGAACGTTTGATAGCATATCACATCCTCGACTGGTAGATATGGAAGTGATCATAACCAACGAAATCTTTGCTTTATCGATTGAGTGGTCCTTATTTGATTTATACTTACTACTTTCAAGTGGAATTTCTCTCTCTCTCTCTCTCTCTCTCTCTATATATATATATATATGTCTTCTTAGAATTTTTTTTTTGAGTAATTATAAATGTGATGTGACTTTTAAAATTACCAATAGATAAAAGTTCAATATATTACATCTTAAATTTAACGATAGTTTTTTCGTTAAAAAAAAAAAATAATAACGATAATTTTAAAAGTCAAATTATATTTAGAAGGACCTTAAAATGACTTAGCTAACGGGAGTAACATTTCTCTCTCTCTATATATATGGTTAGTGTATTATTACAAAAGAAGTTCCACTTACGTACGTGCAATTAATATCTTCTAGCGTTCCTTTTCACTGGTACTAAATTAAGATTACGGGAACACAACTTTGATACCACTTGTCATGATCCTAAATATTTAAGAATAATTATTGTAATAAGGATATGATAATAACTTGGCACTTCAAGGGGCCAACACCTCCACAAGCATCTAGATTTCAATGAGATTAGTGTAATCCTGCATCAGATGCAAGATGTTTCACTTGCTTCGATCAATCAGACATTGTGAAATTAGATGTTTACGTGCAACTCCAGTTTGCAATATAATTGCAAGAAAACCCAAGTTGTTGGATGCAAGAATTAAATATGTCCCTTTAGTCATATGCAAAGATACACTAATAGTGTCTTTCTTGTGTCCTACAAATTTCTTTTGTGCAATTCTTTTTTTTTTTTTTTTTTTGTTGGGTAAATACAACTTCATTAATAAGAAAACAGATTACAAAGGCAAAGGAAAGAAAAAACAAAAATAAAAGAACAACTCAAAAACTCAACCACGAAAGACAACAAGCATCTCAGAGCTCTGAAAGAAAACCAAGAAGGTGAAAGTCAATTGGAAATGCAGCTTTGAAGGTCATGGCCCATTATGATGGATAAAGCCATCAAAAGTATAAGAACCCTTGAAAACTTAGATCTAGTATGGCATCCAAAGAAACCGAATAGACTATGAGATGACAACTTAGATCTAGTCTGGCTTCCAGGGAAATCGAACAAACGAAGAAGGAAAATAATAGCGAAAAGGGGATCTCCTATACAGACAAAGAGTCTGAAGTTCAAACAGTTCGGGTTAACTTGTATAGAACACAACACCACCACCCAACATAAAACATAGAAAAACCCATAAACCAGTAACTTCATCGTAGAACAAGGCGGAGGAAGGTGGTGAGCGGATGTTGTCTAGCGCATAAGGACCACACCCCGACGCGTGGCTATCTGGGGATGAGGCAGAATGTGACAACGGTGAGAGTGGTGATATGGCATGTTGCAGGCTGGGCCTGGCGGAGAAAGGAAGATCTGATTTTGAAAAACCTAATCTTCAAAACATCGCAGAAAATTGGCTGGCGATGTGGTGGAGAAGACGATTGAGGACATAAGAACACGACTACTGTTTTAAGAGGATGTTGGATAAATCGTCAAAGATGATGGGTTGATCATCTAGAGAAAACTCTAGAGAGAAAGACCTAGAGAAAACTCTAGGCACATAAGAGTTCTATCTCGAAGAGAGAAACTCAACAAAAAGAAAAGCATAAGACACTAGAAGAGGGGAGGAGGAGGAGGGGGAAACCAGAAGGTTCCTCCTCCTCTAGCCCCGGCAGTATGGAAAAAAGCGTTCTTTGAAGGAGAGAGAAGAGAGCTTCTTTAGGGTTTCTTTTTTTATGCAATTCTTATTCATAGGGTGTTTGAGTTCACTCTAGAAAGTGCTAATTCTAGAGTGACTATATGTGATTTAAAGTGTCCTTTAAGTTCGACTTGGTGGTTACAATTTTGTGACCTATGGATCAAATGATTTTGGACCAATATTGAATGTGCACAAATGAGGGAAGCTGATAATCGAAGACAACCATTGGAGTTTGAAGTGGGGGATCGTGTGTTCCTTAAGATCTCACCAATGAGGGGAGTGATGCGATTTGGAAAAAAATGGAAGCTCAACCCCGATTTATTGGACCCTTCAAAGTCACTTAGAGGGTGGGGAGATTGGCATACAGGGTTGCCTTACTCTAGATTTGGTAGGGACATATGCTGTTTTTCATGTCTCGATGTTGAGGAAGTACATTGCTAACCTAGACGTAGTGGTGAAGTACAAGCCATTGGAGATCCAAGAAGGACTGACGTACACCGATGAGCCTATAAAGATCATGGATCGGAAGGAGCAAGTGCTACGTATCAAGACGATCCTCATCGTTAAGGTATTGTGGCCTAACTGTGGTGTCGATGAAGTATCATGGGAGGCGAAGCAGGACATGTGGAACCATTATCCGCATTTGTCTAATACTTGAAATGTGTATGTCTCTTTTTTCAAGATTATACTTGGATAATATATCTATTCCTATTTTGGTTATGGAATGGTCAATTAAGAAAGAGTTTGCTTTCCTCTACAGGGTTATGGCATATATACCCGTCGATCCGAATTGCATGTGGAACTACTTATTCTATATGTTAATCGACTTGGGAGTCGAGATTGATGAGGATTGGTATAGTGTGGTCAACATCGAGTACAATGCTTTGGACGACTTACGAGGCAACTTTTCAAGGTTATTTGAGGATGAAGTAGTGTTAGTTGATGAATGGGAGGAGATAGCTCAAGAGCCTACAGAGCACGATACTGACGATACTACAGATGAGAGGTAAACATTTCACCCCTTTCAAGTACTATTCTTTAGGTATTTTATCTTGAAATTTCGATAATGCAATTTTTAGAAGGAGGGGAGAATGAAGTGACCCAAATAATTAACCAGGCTTAGATAGCTTAGTTAGGGGATTAATTGGACTTTTGGGTCACTAGGAATAGATGGAATGGAATTTTGAGAATTTTAAACTCTTGGGCCCAACGCTCGTGTGGGGACCACGAGAGCGCTCGCCTGCAAATAGTACACAAGCGCTTGTGTAGGGACTAGCTCGAGCGTACGTTGACTTTTGGTTAACCATTGGATATTTCCGGAGCATACGAGTGCAACCATAAAACCGCTGGGTAAATAGTACGGGAATGCTCGGCACTATAGTACCAAGCGCTCGTTGCACTACAGGTTTGCTCCTGCAGAGCCCTCAACTTTTTTTCCCTATAAATATGTATTGATCCAAATAATTAACCAAGTTTAAGTAGCTTAGTTAGAAGGTTAATTTGGGTTTTGGGTCACTTGGACTAGTTGGAAGGGCAGTTTGAAAATTTTAGACTTTCTGATCGGACGTATGCATAGGGGACCATGCCGATGTATGCTTGCAAATAGTACACGAACGTACGCATGGGGGACCACATGGACGTACACATGGGGGACCACCTAGACGTACGTTGACTTTTGGTTGACCACTAGTTAATGTTCTTACGTTTAATGTAGCCTTTGATCCGTTGGGTAAATAGTAAGCAGACGTACACCCCTATAGTACCGTACGTACGCTGCTTTTCAAAACAACTTTGCAGTGCTCACAACCTTTTCCCACCTATAAATACCTGATCCCTACATGCCCATTTACTCTCCATTTTTCGCCCATGAGCCCTTTGGAACCCCTA
The DNA here is from genome assembly GCF_901000735.1 of Corylus avellana. Lineage (NCBI taxonomy): Eukaryota > Viridiplantae > Streptophyta > Magnoliopsida > Fagales > Betulaceae > Corylus > Corylus avellana. The sequence continues at coordinate 17,548,017 of NC_081546.1, forward strand.
TGTGAGTGTTTTGTGAGTGTGGTGAGTTCTTGGAGAAGAAAAGGTAATTCTTGGAGGTTTTGTTTCAAGAAGGTAACTTTCTATGCTTAAGCTTTCTCTTTAGTTGTTATATTGCATTTCTAGACTAGCTTAGTTGTTGGTTTGAGCTTTTAGCTAGGTTATGCCTTTAATCTTTGTTTGAGTTGGTTCAGCCTTTCATCTTTGTGGAACGTATTTTCTTATGCATGGAGGCATTGTGTTGAGATAGGAAGGTCCTAGAAATCTTTTGGGTAGCTTTAGAACCAGTTTGGGAGGCTAGGATAACGTTTGAAACAAATGAGGTTCTACCTGAACCTTCTGGGCGGACGTACGACCTTGAGCCCGGATGTACGACCCAAAGCATTCCAAGGAACACCACTTTGACCAGTCGTCTAATAGCCTCTGTTTTCATATTCTAAGTTTATTTTAGTTAGATTTAGAACTAATGATAGGTCTTTTATCTGTATTCGAGGTTATGGAACCTCAAGGAGATTTAATGGAGGAGCCTTACGACCCGGGTGAGTACAAACTTACATGGATACTTGTTACTTTTCCAGCATTGCATGGCTGTTATATATATATATATCAAACATGCATATTTTGCAACTCTCATGATAAGCGCCAAATGTTGCACATTTAAGTCCCTTAACTCGCATATGTTAGTTCCTTAGCATTGCTATTTATTTGATTTTGTGTTGTTTTATTGTTTTCAGATTTTAAATAAAGATGCAATTAATTCCATATATTTTGGGCTTAAATGCACACTTTAAGAAGACCTAAAAGATATGATTAAGCTTAACCAATCATAATAGATGACCTATATGATGTGGTTAAGTTTAATAAAATAAAGGAAATGATTAAATCGAAATTTCTCTAATTGGAGTCAAAATCGGATTGGATTCAAATTTGGATAACACTCGATACATGGGTCAATTAGAAAGCTTAAGGGAACTAAGCATTACATAGCAAGTTAAAAATAAAATAAAATAAAATAAAATTGTATGCCTTGGTTGTTTCATCTGATAAGAAGTCCAATAAATTCTGAGATGTTGATTCATTTATATTGGAACTATTTTGAAGCCTCATGATTGCATGTTAGTTCACTTTGCACTAATTGAAGCTTGTTGTATCTCAATTTGCCATGGTACGTGATTTGACTTGTGAATTCCTTGAAATTTTGAAGATGAAGTTTATAATTTTAAGTTTGCTAATGAATGAGAACCATTATTTTTGTGATACTTTATTATTTTGAATAACATAATGATGACAATGTTTGTGCGTATCATTCCTAGAAAACCCTTTCGAGACTTCACTCGTCCTCTAGGAAATGCTTAAGGGTTTAAAAGGCTTGTTCCATACACTAAATGCAATCGTACATCCCACGAAAGATAGATTTATCTTTTTGTTTTTTTTTTTTTTCAGTTTATTTTCTATTTTGTATTGCTAAGGGACTAGCAATATGTAAGTTTGAGGGTTTGATAAGCGCCAAATGTTGCACATTTAATCCCCTTTAACTCGCATATGTTAATTCCTTAGCATTGTTATTTATTTGATTTTGTGTTGTTTTATTGTTCTCAGGTTTTAAATAAATATGCAATTAATTCTATTGATTTTGGGCTTAAAAGCATACTTTGAGAAGACCTAGAAGATATGATTAAGCTTAAACAATCATAATAGATGACCTATATGATGTGGTTAAGTTTAATCAAATAAAGGAAATGATTAAATCAAAATTTCTCTTATTGGAGTCAAAATCGGATTGGATTCAAATTTGCATTCTGCATATGTCTTAGTATTTTGATTATAACTATCTGCTCAAGTATCGGATTGAGGTTATTCTAGTGGCAGTAGAAAGATAGATCAAAATACTACAAATCATTGTGAAATAGGATTTTCCTAATTCGAATGTTTGTTATGCTCAAATTGTCCTGAAATAAAAGAACGCAAATTTGGACGAATCCTATTCCGATTTGAACTAGGATTGCTTCCTAATTTGACTAGGAGATTGAATTACGGGTTTATGGGGTTTTCTAGGGTTTCTAGGACTTGTTGGCTCCCTATAAATAGGCCTCTAACTATTGTAAATAGACACACCACTTCTAGGGCAAAAATCACCAAATAGTCATTGGAGCTTAGCGGAGTCATAAGCGGTTAAACCCCTTTGTGGGGTGTTGATGTAACCCTATCTAAGCGCAATGGTTTGATTTTATTTAATTTCTAGATTTTCAGTTTATGCATGTTGATTGTATAACTATGAAAATTGCTACCTTTTGATCATGTTCTTAATTATTAAATGCAATTGTTCTTAAATTCCAAAATCAATATTTGTGAAATTCTTCTCTTATCTTAGAAAGTATTTTACTTTTTTTGATCTCAAATCATTCTTGTTTTTTGTGATTATGAGGATGATGGTTATATAATGGGTTTAATTGACATGTGATTAATAGGATTTGATAGGCCATGCCTAGGGAAGACAGATTGTACTTTACCCTAGTTTAGTGTAATTTAGGTAGACAATCTATGCCAACCGAAGATGGGTTACACTTATTCATTAATTATATGTATTATATTAAAGAATTTGATAGGCCATACCTAGGGAAGACGGGTCGTATCGCATCTTAGTGGTTATGTGGACAATCCATGCCAATTGAAGATGGATTATACTTATTCTTTAATAAGGTAGTTTTTTGTTTATTTATAACATGTATATAATGAATTTCTGGATTAAATCTAATTAACCATTGTTGTGCAGATAGAGGTGAAGTCAATACCTTACACTCTTTTTTATATTTAATTCTCTTTTAATTTCATGCACATTAATTACAACCCAAATCAATCATCTTTTTAATCAAATTAATTTTGATATTTTGAATTTGATAACAAAATCCCTGCGGTCTTTGATGTTCGACACCCTCAATATAGCTCTATCCTACAGGATTCGTACTATTGCAAGTGATTTATTATTATTGATATATTTTGGTATACAAAACGACCACATCATCTCATGAAATACATTTTGGATTGCTGTGAACTCTCTTTTGTGAAAACGTATATTGATTGACAAGATAATGATGAGACTTGTAAAATTATGCATGAAAAATACGGATAAGATTAATTGCATTGTATGACATGGTACATCGGTACGTGTGGGATAACGACCATGAGCTTATTATATAGGTTAACTTTATAATCAAGTGTGTGTGTGTGGGCCTTGGCTTTAGTGGTTTCCGTGACCAGCGCAGCCATTGCCAAATGGTTGGTCATTACATGACGTACACCACAAGTAGTGTGGGTGATAAGTGCTAGAATATTCATATTTTCAGCCCTTAACTTGCATGTTTTAATCCTTTAGTTTTGGTTAATTAGGCCATTTTACTTCCTTTTTGTATTTTCTTTGTTTTATAGGCTTTTGGAAGAAAATAAAGCGTTTCTGAAAAAATTCCAAGCTTAAAGGGCAAATTGGGAAGATCTAGAAGATATGGTTAAGCTTAACCAATCATGGTTAAAGTTTAATCAAATAAAGAAAAAGATTAATTCGGAATTTCTCAATTTGAAGTCAAATCGGATTGGATGCAAAATTGGATTCTGAATATGTCTCGGTATTTTGGCCATAACTTTCAGCTCAGATATCCGATTGAGGTGATTCAAGCGGCATTGGAAAGATAACTCAAACTTATACAATTCATTGTGAAATAGTATTTTCCCAATTCGGAGTGCCGCAAGGCCAAAATCACGCCGCAAGATAGGACCGCAATTCTGGGCGAATCCTATTCCGATTTGGGCTTAGGTTTTCTTTAACCTAATTGGGCTTGGACTTAAATCTCCGAAATTCCTAGGATTACTAGGGCTTCTAGGACTCTTCTAAGCCCTATAAATAGACCTCTAAGCCTCACAATTGAGGGGATCAGACGAAGACGTGCCGGGGGCGCCGTTCTTGGTCGCTTTCCGTGTTTTCTGGGTTTTTGTAGCTTGGAACTCGAATTCTTTTGTAAGTTTTTAATTTTAATGAAGTAATTTAGTTTCTTTATGATTTCTTTTGTCATGAGAGGCTAATTCTTCAACTAAGGTTGAAGATGAAGCCTCACCATTGATTAGTTTTATATTTTTATGTTTCGTTCGTACAAATCCGTCGTTTAATGTAATGTATGTTCGTTTCAGTTCAATTGTGTGACAAAATTGTGATTGATTGTTGTTTATAAATCGTGAAAATGTTGGATATTCGTTGTGTTTCATCCAACGGATACATCGAATGATTTGATTGAGACTTATATCCATTGTGATTTACGGATACAATGGATGATTTGATCTCAATTGGATATTCGTTGTGATTTGTAATAGAGATGGATTCATCGAATGATTCAATTGGTTTATAAAAAAACAATAGAACATATATATAGGGTTTAATTGTTTGTCGGATGCATGAATGAAAACATAAGAATGTATGCTTTGATTTGGTGAGGTGAATTCTAAAACCTTAGTCGTTTATCTTTTGATTATTTTTATTTTATTTAGTTTATGTTAGTTTATTTTCAAAATCAAAATCATTCGGAACTAGGTTAAGATATAATTTATTTAGATAGAAATTAAATTTCACAAACACAATTCCCTGTGGATCGACCTCGCACTTGCACACACACTATATTGCACACGACTCATGCGCTTGCGAGTACAATTAAATTTGTACATCAGTGGGTCACCCGAGGTCGGACTCGGTTGGGTTACTAGTGGTGGACGGTAGCATACAATGGTTGGGGCACCGGCATTGTATTATTGGTCATTCGGGACAACGCCAACCCTGCTGAGAATGGTTAATATCTCAGGTAGACCATACTGTTGAACTATGGTATGATTTTCATATTACCGTATATATTATATCTATATTGCATTCTTGATAAAATGTCACCTCATAATGCTGCGTGTATTTGATAAACAACTGAGTTCACCATTTAATGATGGGTATGTCATGTGCATTTATACTCACTAAGTCGTCGGGCTTACCCTTTTATTCTTTCTCTTTTTTTTTCTCCATATGTACATCTGTGCGTTATAGATAGTTTAGAAGAAGATGGATATTGCAGAGCATCTGGTTATCGTGGAGGATTCGATTTGAGAGTTGCTTGTGGACTTATTGCGAGATTAGGCGGGGGCTCATGGTAACTAGTACTTAAAATGGTTGAGGTACTAGTAGTGTGGGCCACTCAAGGTCGGACTCAGTCAGGCTGCTAGTGTTATGGATGGTAGCTTAAAATGGTTGAGGTACCGCCATTGTATTACAGGTCCCTCGGGACAGCGCTAACCTTGTTGAGAAGGGGTAATATCTCGGGTAGACCATACAGTTGAACTATCACTAATTCACATGATTATAACATGTATTATACCTATATTGCATTCATGTGTAATTTTCATACTTAAAATGTTGTATATTTTACCAAATGGAGTTCATCACTAAGTAGCATGGGTATTATGTGCATTTACTCACTAAGTCTTTAGACTTACCCCTTTATTTTCCCCCCTCCATTATGTATAATTGCGCAGTTTAGCTAGCATAGAGGAAGATGCCTTTGGACAACATAATAGTGGTGGCCTAGGATCTGATCTAGGTCATTTTTTAGGATATGGACCCGGTCTGGCTTAAGTCCATGTTAGACGATGGAGGAACCCCACGGGCAAATATGATAGAGATAGTGATCATACTAACATTACTTAAACTTAGACGTTAATTTTGTGATCTTATGTTCAGACAATTATCTTGGTTTATAATATATTGATGATCAGTCTGTTGACCAGCACATTTGAGGATCTATCTATGTTATGATGTTTTATCTTT
>NC_081546.1:17553961-17566230 GCF_901000735.1 Corylus avellana
GAAATAGTAAGAGCCTAAGCCGAACAATCCCAGCAACTCCCAGAGAGGAAGAGAGAAGGCAGACAGCCCGAGAATAGTTTGCGGCCTCAAAAAGCAGACAATCTGTTCAAAACATATCCAGCATGCGTACCGCCTTCACGTTTCCAACGCGGCCCACTGGAACCTCCACCTCCACCTCCAGTACCAGGTATGGCAACTAACTTGTTAATGCAGGTAAGGAATCACCCGGGATTTCATTGGCCAAATCCCATACGGTTGCCTTCAGAAGCCAGAAAAACAAAAAAGTACTACGAATATTATCGAGACGTTGGACACAACAAAGAAGACTGCTACCAGTTGAAGAGGCTGATTGATAGGCTATTCCAGAACATGAGAGAACGGAATGAACATCCTAACACATGACAACCTCCAAATCTGAGGACGAACCCTCCAGAAGAACAACCTGCCCAGCTCGTTCCAAGAGGAGAGATCAGAACAATTTTTAGGGGATTCGCAAGAGGTGGCCCCACGAATGCCATGAGAAAGGCGTACACCCGGCGGTTCCGAGCAATGGAAGTATACATTATAGACCGCCCTGCTAAAGCCCCGAGGCTTCACCAACCATAGCAGACATCTGACATTACTTTTATTGAAGAAGATGCACGTGAAGTACAACACCCTCATGATTATCCGTTGGTCTGGCCAACTTTACCATCCACTGGGTATTGATTAACAATGGCAGTTCTGCAGACATACTATACGCCCCAGCATACGATCTGATGCAATTTGGTAGGGAGAAACTTCCACTGATAACTTCCCCCTGATTGGCTTTGCCAGGGACAGAGTCCACCCAGTGGGAACCATTGACCTTCCTGTCACAGCAGGTACGCCCCCATGTTAAACCATTGTTATGGTTTAATTTTTATTAGTAAATTGCCCTTCAGCCTACAATGCTATCTTGGGAAGGACCACTCTCAACAAAATGAAGGCGATCCCATCCACCTACCACTTAAAAATGAAGTTCCCGACGGAAGGTGGGATAGGGGAAGTCAGAGGTGACCAGCAGTCCGCTCGGAGATGCTACATGACATCGTTGAAAGACCCACAAGCCAAAGCAACTATGGTGATCGATATTGTGGACACACGAAACGAACAGAAGTTGCTGCAAGCGAAACAAGCGGAATCACTTTCCCCAGTCCAGATCGACAATAACATCGATCATGTAGTTCAGATTGGCCAACACTTACTCGGAGAATGCCGTGAGAAGCTCATCCAAATTCTCAAGAAGCATAGAAAGGTCTTTGCATGGACTCACAACGATATGCCTGGCATCAACATTGAAGTAGATCCCAATGTCAAACCAGTAATCTAGAAGCGAAGAAGTTTTGCCCCTGAGCGCAACATGGCCATTGCTGAAGAAGTAAAGAAGCTCTTGGCAGCGGGATTCATCAGAAAAATCGACTACCCCAACTGGATCTCTAATGTTGTAATGGTGAAGAAGGCAAATGGTAAGTGGCGTATATGTGTCGATTTTACAAATCTCAACCAAGCATGTCCCAAAGACAGTTTTTTGTTGCCTCGAATCGATCTCTTGGTGGACTCCACCTTTGGCCACGAGCTGTTAAGCTTCATGGATGCCTTCTCTAGTTACAACCAAATCAAGATGGACCCAGCGGACCAGGAGAAAAAGGCCTTCATCACCGACAGAGGACTTTACTACTACACCACTATGCCCTTTGGATTGAAGAACGCCGGGTCACATAACTAGAGGTTAGTAAATTCCATGTTTAAAAAGCAAATAGGACATAATGTTGAAGTTTATGTTGACGATATGTTGGTGAAAAGCCATTATGCTAGTGACCATGTAATTGATTTAGAAGAAGCCATTGAAGTCTTAGAAGAACATAACATGAAAGTTAACCCTCTAAATGTGCCTTTGGAGTGTCGTTTGGGAAATTTTTGAGATTCATGGTATCTCAACGTGGCATCAAAGCAAACCCAGAAAAGATTAAAGCCCTTATTGACATGCAGCCACCCCGTAGTACTAAGGAATTGCAGCGTCTCACGGGACGGCTGGTAGCACTCAATAGATTCATAGCCCGATCCACAAACAGAAGTACTGCAGAAGTCATTTGAGTGGAACGATGAATGCGAGGTAGCGTTCAAGAACCTTAAGGAGTACTTAGCTTCACCACCACTCCTTAGTAGAGCTGAACCCGGAGAACCACTCTATGTTTATCTGGCCTCCACCGCCACCACTGTTAGTTCTGTTCTTATCAGGGAAGATAAAAAACTACAAAGACCAGTCTACTGCACCAGTCGCATACCACAAGGGGCAGAAACCAGATATCCAAGAATCGAGAAGTTGGCATTCGCCCTGATCACCTCTGCCAGACGGCTCCGACCTTATTACCAAGCTCATCCCATCAAGGTACTTACTACTCACCCATTTAAGAAGTCCCTCCACAAGCCAAACACCTCGAGCCACCTAGTACAATGTTCATCAAGCTAGGCGAGTTCGACATTGAGTACCTCCCAAGAACTGTGATAAAGGCATAGGCAGTTGCGAGGATCCTGGGACAGTTCACTGAAGAAATTGAAGAATCGAATGAAGATAGTTCAGAGCCCATCTGGTTTATTGAGGTTGATGGGTCATCATCCTCGGAAAGCAGTGGAGCTGGAATTATTATTAAAACACCCGATGGGGTCACCATTTAGCACGCGGTCCGGTTCAAATTCCAAGCAACTAATAACGAAGCAGAGTATGAGGCACTCATTGCTGGACTCCATCTGGCAAAGCAACTGGGAGCCAACCGAGTAAGTGTACAGAACGACTCTCAATTGGTGGTAGGTCAATTAATAGGCGAGTATGAAGCCAAAGGAGACAAGATTAAACTGTACTTATGTTGTCCAAATATCTAACTAAATTAATTGGTAAATAATTGTATGTTTTACCTGCAATTGCACAAGGTCAACATAGTAGTATATGGTGTAAGTACAGGATCATTCCCACGAGGATTGCTGAATTTTGCTTAAAAATAAATTTCTTAAGTAAAACAAAGATTGATTGTTTAAATGATGATAATAAAAGGTAGGGCTTTGATATCCACCATTAATTATATTAAGCTAATATAACAATATGCCAATGCTTTGATCATGTTATGCATATCTAATGTTTGTCAACCTAAGGGCATGGCATATACTGCTTATGCTATAGATTTCCCTAAGCAACGAGTTAGGCATGGTGTATACTCTAACTCTTTTCCTTTCTAAGGGATTTACCATGGTGTATACTAATTTGTTCCATAGGAAAGAATATATTTTATGGAAATCGACAAACACATGAGGCCTAGGGCATAAGCATATACTCCCGGTTCCTCATGTTGATTAACCTAAGAACCGCGGTGTGGATTCTTTTGTTACTTTTATTAAACCCAGGACTCGGTCATCTAAATTGATTTAACTAACTAGTCCATACCACATGCTTATGTTGATCAGGCACACACATATGAGGAATTCATGCAAGCAGGTATTAATCAAGTTAAATAGCACAACAAGATCATTACAAAGACGCCAATATTGAAATATTAACTAAACATAACTAGGGCTTCAATCTAGTCCTACTAAATAAATTAGCTACACATAAAGTTGATGTTAAACATCTTCATCAAATAAAAGGAAAGAAAAGAAAAGAAAGGAAAGGAAAAGAATAAACTCGAAACTTGAACTAGAAGAGCTCCAATTCTTCTCATTCTCAAAAGTCTCTCTACTCTAGAGACTTAAAGGTCTATTTATAGGCTTTAGAAGTCCTTGACAAACTAGTAAACCTAGGAAAGAATGACAATCTGGCCGTAGCTTTGATGTGTCTCCTGCGCATGGGTGCAATCGATCGCAACCCGTGTGCCCTTGATCGCAGGTCTGCGATCGAGCCTCTTCTGTTGTGCGCTCGTGGCCTACTTCATGCTTTGTCTTTTGGTACTGCGCTCGATCGCAGGGGCTCCCATTTTTCCCATTTTCTTTCTTTGGGCCCAAATCTTCTAGATTTACTTCATTTTCTTGCAAAAGCCTACAAAAGTATGGACAACACAAAAAGGAATTAAAATGACCTAATTAACTAAAACCAAAGGATTAAAACATGCAAGTTAAGGGCTGAAAATGTGAATATTTTAGCACTTAACAGGCTTCCTCACTACTCTTTCCCGTAAGTGCTCCTCCACAAGCTGAATCAACCATCCCTTTGTTAGTATCATCTAAACCTTCATAGAAAATTTGTACCCAATTATCTTGAAGGATGTTGTGATGTGGGCACTTGAGTAGCAGTGAATTGAAGTGATCCCATGCCTCAAAGAAAAGATATCTGTCTCTTTGTTGGAACATTTGAAGTTCCCTTTTAAGCTGTCTTGTCTTTTGAGTTGGGAAAAACTTCTTCAGAAATTTGGGGGCTAATTCTTCTCAAGTATGGATAGAATTTGTAGGCAAAGAATTATACCACAGTTTAGCATTATCTTTCAACGAGAAAGGAAAGAGGACTAACGTACATATCTCTCGTAATCTCCCAGTTTCACAACGTAAAGGATTTCCCAAGAATGATCTTTTTCCCAAACATTCTCTCACACAAAGAGAAACTCAAGCACACCAAGAGCACAAGGATTTTCTGAAACTAATAAGACTTGTTTCATTACAGAAAAGATGCAGGTACATAAAACAAATATCAGCCCAAATATGGGATCATACAAAAAATATTATAGATCCTTATCACTATCAAGATCTACAGGAGATGCATTATCCCTAGCAGGGGTTCTTCACCATCACCAAAGGGACAAGCGATCTTGAGAGCCCGATCCTTGGATACAAATAAAGACCATCGGAGTTCAACAGGAATGTCCCGCCAACACACTGTTTTAGGGTCCCTTGGCCCGAACTCTCCATGCCAAAAACTCTGGCATGCCTTGGAACCACTATGGCATTATCCCTAGTAGGGGTTTTTCACCATCACCAAAGGGACGAGGGAGGAATGCAGAGGGACAAGCGATCTTGAGAGCCCGATCCTTGGATACAAATAAAGACCGTCGGACTTCAACAGGAATGTACCGCCAACTCACTGTCTTAGGGTCCCTTGGCCCGAACTCTCCACTCCAAAAACTCTGGCATGCCTTGAAACCACTCCTGAAGACACCCCTCCAACAACTCTGGTTAGCTGATGGGACACGCCACAATTCTTCCTTCAGACCAAGGATTTGACCATGTTGAAAGCATAGGCGAGCAAAAAATCCGTCCCTATCTTCGGCAGCGTCTTCTCGAATCCTTCAGATCACTGAGTCTTTCTCTCTGGCTCAATTAGCTTCATTGCGAGCCCTACCTTTTGCAAGCCTTTGTGAGGCATGAGCTTCAAGGATTTCAATCTCAACTTTCCTTAATGCCACCTCAGACGTGTATTTTGTAGATTGGGCATTTTTAGCCAATTCCTCAGCCGTCTGGACCCTCTGTCGATAAAAGGCCATTGAGTTCTGAACAACAACCATTTGACTATGACAAGCCACAGACTTAGCCTCAGCCTCATTATAGACACCCTGAAGACTGATGCATTCAGTACATATAGCTTCCAGGGATTGCTGCCTCTCTAGCTCCAACGACAGCTCACGGTTCTGATCACGAAGTCGAGAATTTTCTCCCAAAGCGGCCTCCAATTTCAGCTCCAGCTCCGATACAGTAGACTGCTGAGAGGTGCTAGCCATGTCAGGAGCCCGATGTCCTGTAGCAATTCCATAACACATGGCCATAGCATCCAAAGCAGCCTATGCCAACGAAGAACAAACTTGAAGGGCTGCAGGGTCCACCTGGACGGAGGATGACACTGGTCTTAGCAAATGAGCCAAAGCTCCAAGTGGACCTTTAGCCTCAGAATTCACCCCAAGGTGAGACAAACCCTCAAACACTTGAGGAGCAGCAGCAGCTTCTAAAAGGCCTCCAAAGAAGATTGGCGTCTCCTTCACGTCTCCCAAAGGCGTTTTTAAAGTTGACATGGCTGTGTCACCATCCTCAAAAGACTCCAAGACTTCCGTATGAATCGACTCCGTAACAATGACAGTATTCCCCACAACTGTGGGATCCCCCTCAGGTTGGCACTGAGTTTCCTCCATTACCGTCCCAACAAAGACCTTGTCCTCAGAGGTAATACATGGAGTGGACGGGGGCTGTGTATCCCCCAAGATGGCCTCAACAAGCTGATTATCTTCGGGGGCTGCCCTCAGAGCCACTAAGGATTGTACCTCTTCTACAACTACCTCAGCAGGCCCACCATTGGGCTCATAATCATCCGAGGCCTCTTTGCCTTCAAAGGATGAAGATGAGAAAATATTTATAACGGTTGGGCGACGAACTTCTTCACCCACACCAGGCGAACCAGTTCGGCTGCCTAATGAAGAAGATGATGATGAGAAAACAAGACGTACCACGGGTTGGCCTGGTCGCTATATGGCCAATGGCATCATCCAAACCACCTCTTCAGCTGCAGCTTCTCTTGGAGGTGGATTAGGATGAGATGAAGTAGATGGATCTCTCGTGGCAGAAGACGGACCTCTGGTCTGCCACCAAATGAACCCCTGGCGTCAACAAAGGCGCAACCTCTAGAACCTCTGGCTCGCTAGCAGCAGAGCATTCTGATCCATCGACAGAAGGTGAACCCCCAGGTCCGCCAGCAGGGGCATTAACAGACCTCCCCAGCCGAGGCGCTGTCACCACCAGTTGCAAATGAAAGGACGGGAATAACATTTCCTGGTTTCCTAGAATCCCTATGTAGGCATCTCCGTTTGGTGGCTCTTGCAAATGAATGTTCCCCGGGAGAAATATGATATGTTGCTGCCCCCTGTTGACCACCCGAAGCTGCAGACCCAATAAAAGTAGGATTACCAGACGATTCAACCCCTGCTTCATCCAACCCAGCAGTAGGGCCCGCCTCCTCGCCAGCCAGGCCCGCCTCCTCGTCGACTGGGTGAGCCTCCTCACTAGCAGGGCCTCCCTCTTCAGCAGCATCCACTTCCTTTTTAGGGATCACGATCATGAAACGGGCTTTCGGCTTGAAGAAGCCGGCTCGGTGGCTTGGGATCATCCCGTCAGCTAGACAGCCAGGACGAGTACCCGGAAAGAAAAGATGGGGAAAATTGTTGGCCCTACACTCTCGAGCCCTCTTTTGGGCCTCACTTAGGTTTGATAGGTTTCTATATCCAAGAGACATTTTCATGTGTTCTGCCGGGATCAACCAGTCATCGTGAGTCCAGAAATTCTGGACTGTGACTTCATCCTTGGCCCAATCAATGGCTCTATGCAGACGAATCAGTATAGACCTGGGAAGCATCGGCATGTCCAGAGCCCCGTTAGGAATTTGGCCCCGCTGGGATCTCAATGGAAAGTCATGATGCTCGTTCTCAAAAAACTCGAAGCCCCTAGAAATGAAGAAGAATTTCTCCTTCCAGTTCTTGATTTTAGAAATCCTGTATGGAAGCTTGAATACAGCCCCTACCTTACGGGAGTGAAACTTCCAGATGTCATCCGCCTCATCGTTGACGGGAAAAGCCTTGTACAAATAAAGAAACTCCCACGCTTGTGATTTGCAAACATCCTTAGTCTTTGTGCAACTCCAGCCAGAGGATAGCCATCCCTATTAGAACTCTCCAACCATTTGGAGAAAATTAGAAAGAAGCCAAGTTCAGTTTATGCAAAATCTCCCTAATCACCCGAGGAATCGACAATCTGAAGCCGGCTTCCAGAATTTAGACCGACAAACAGATTTCGTCCCCATTTGCTGGACCGGTAGCACCTTGACCGACGACAGGGAGTCGGATTTGGACACCTTCAGGGAACTTGTATACCTCCCTGCAAACCTCAAAATCTGAAGGTCTGAGTCGAGAATGAAGAGCGGATCCACTGAATTCCATCACGACACAAAGGGCAGAAGAGAAAAAGAAATACAAGGTTGGAGCAAAAAGAGAAGTAAAGATGTTCGGCGGCGATGAGGAAAAAAGGGAGATAACCCTAGATTTAAAGGCGTCCACACAAATTAATAGGATAACCAACTTTGCCAAGTGTCGCTCGAAAATTCAAAAGTCTCACGGTAGATTTGAAGCATTTGTGGAGAATCGTCTGTTGATAAAATGTCCTTATGTACTCGTGCAGCAAAAATGGCCATGTGTTTCCTATGGATTTAAACGACCCCTAAAGAAATTCAAACGGGCGTCTCGAAGGAGACGATGGCAGGGAAGACGTACCATCACCATAAATCGCCCCAACCCAAGCAAACCCTGGGATGACACGTGTCAACCGCAAGCCTTAGAAAACGTGCACCGTTTGTCATCATTATGGCAAATGGTCACATCCCCCAAAAAGCGCGCCACGCCTCAAAACATGGCATTCATGAATGTTGAGGAAACGTGCGCCAAAATGAATGAAGGAGATAAGATGGGCCACGAATTTCGGGAGCCCAAGGAGAAATAGAAGTCCATTTATTCCCATTACGCCACTATAGTGACCTAAGGAAATGGTGGGGTACTGTTGATACCAAATATATCCCAAAGCCCAAACCAAAAGGCCCGCTTTGAAGGAAAGACCTGGGGCTCGCCCAGATAATTGGGCTCTAAGACCTAAAGCTCAGAAGGTCCAAGTATAGTCACTCGATTATATGAGATATACAATTAAGTGTATAGTTATGTCAACAAGTGGCATTAGAACCACCTGCCCCTATAATCAAGGATATGATCACTCATCAAACAAACTCAATTTGGGAGTTGCGACCCAAATCATAGAGCAACCAATCGAATGTATCCCAAGAAGAGTCTAGATACCTAAAAACCTATCCACTTGAATCATTGATGCTATCTCAAGGGATAATCTGCAGTTACGAACACTCCCACAAATCAAAAGAGTCAAGTGGGAGTTTCACTAGAATCCACCTACCTACAGCCTCTATAAAAGGAAGAGCCACCTATGGAATAGATACGTACTCTCTACTCTTACTTTTACTATTCTTAGTTATTGTTATTATTCACTATTCAATATTTGTTACTCTTATTATAATCAAATTCTCACTCAGGCACTGGAGGTAACACGACCGCCATACCCCCCACCTCGCAGTCTGTCACTACTGGTCCTTTCTCTTTCTTAGTAGACTCTTGAATCAAGTTGCTACCAGGGTTGATAACTGTCTCAACAGATGATAACACACATTCACTAATTGGAATTGACCAAAATTCCTAAAAAAAATAAGGTAATAATAATAATAATAATAATAATAATAATAATAATAATAAGGGTAGATATATTATAGGGGTAACTTCACTGAAGACCCCTGAACTTTCACTTGATTTGACAAACCTCCCTTAAACTTCAAAATCGCTCAATTTAGTTACTTGAACTTTCAATTGCAATCAATTTGGACCCTCTATTAGATTTTAAATGTTAAATGACGTTTATACCCCTGACTTTTTTTATAAAATTCCAACTTTACCCTTAATTCCGAAACTTTTTTTTTTTTTAAATTAAAAAAAAATGAAAATCGGGGATATTTTGGTCTTTTCTGGTATTTCTAATGGCTAAATTTGATGGATGAGTTCAAATTGAGAGCAATTGAAAGTTTAGGAACTAAATTAAGAGATTTTGAAGTTTAGGAGGGTTTGTCAAATCGAGTGGAGGTTCAGGGGTCTTCAGTGAAGTTAGTCCTATATTATAAGTCCCAGAGTCAACTTGCCAAAACTGTAAGATTCCTAGGTTTTTTTTTTAAAGACTTTTTACTCTTTGGCTTAATCGAAATATTAATAAAATTTCTACTCTTATTTTTTTCCCAAAAGGATTAACAACCGTTAGTCTCATTGAAACGGTGCATTTTAATGTTCTGTCATTAAGTCGAAATTTTTGATCTTATGTGTCCACAAAACTCGCCGTTTTGGCACCAGCCAAAACGATGAGTTTTGAGGGACTTGAGGTTTTATTTCAAAACCTCCAATTTCTCTTTCCCAACACAGTGCTCCCGGACTGAGTTTCTATGGACGCTGAAAAGTTTGGGGGTTTATTTCCCGAACTTAAAAGCATAATTAGCATCCATAACATTTTTGAGTTTTCAAGGAGTAACAACTTACATCTTGGAGCCAAGGTCCCAGAACATTGTCCCAAATGTCAGTGCTATGAAAATTGTGAAGAGAAATCTTACGGCAGTGTACAGTGGGTTGCGCCAATAGGACCATCGTAATTTCCATAGGCAAGGTATGCATTGAGTGAAAAATGACTGAATATTTAGTTGCGAAATAAAGTTCCTTTGAACCAAGAGCAGGACTTGGGGGTTTATTTCCTGGACTGAGTTTCTTTGGACCCCGGAAAGTTTGCTGGCCGATCGTAAACCGTCAAACCGTCTGCCGTCGCTCATGGCCGTGGGTCTTGCTTTGAGAAGGACGGAGAACCTCTTTCGGGGAAGCGGAGTTTGCGACGGAAGAGAAATTGGAGGTTTCAAAATAAAACCCCAAAGTCCAACAAAACTAACCGTTTTGGTTGTGGACATGTAGAATTAAAAATTCAACTTATGGCAGTACATTAAAACGCACCGTTTCAATGAGATTAACAGCTGTTAATCCTTTTGGAAAAAAAAATAACGATAGCAATTTTATTAGCATTTCGATTAACGGTAGGGAGTAAAAAGTCTAAAAAATAAAAACTTAGGGATTTTACCGTTTTGGCGGGTTGACTCAGAGACTTATAATATATTTACCATAATAATAATAACAATAATAATAATATTTTCTCTATTTTTTCTGTCTCATCCTACAAATTTAATAAATTAATTATTAAATTTGTGAATTAATATAGATCATACTTACATTCAATGGTTGATTTATCTATTCACTATAGAATGGTCAAAAGATAGTTAAAAAATAAATGAATTTAATCTTTCAAAATGTATAAAAGTTTATGAAAATTTTGTGAAATTTTTTCCAAAGAGGGAAGGTAAAGGTAATTCTTGTTATACATGACATCTCATGTTCTATCTTCTTTTTATTTATTTTTTTATTTTTGGGCATGACAACTTGTTGTGTCAGTTGTTGTGGTTGACGACAAAATTGAGAAAACAAAATTACAAAAGTAGCCTTGCATTGCTGTACAACAATTTACAACAACACAATTCCAAAGAAAATATGATGAGTCTCTTAATTATTTGAAGGGAAAAATGCAGTTTTCCCCTCCTAAAGTTTCAGAAGTTTTTTAATTTTAACTTTAAAGTTCAAAAATTGGCAATCAACTCCCCTAAAGTTTAAAAAATTGGCAATTTAAACATTCAGTTTAATTTTTCAGTTAAATTGGACAGAAATTTTTTTAAAAAAGCCTAAGAGTAATGATGTAATTTCATAGATTTTCGTCAATTTTGACGGAAAAATTAAACGAAGGGTTTAAATTGCCAATTTTTGAAACTTCAGGGGGGTAGATTGCTAATTTTTGAACTTTAAGGTTAAAATTAAAAAATTCCTAAAACTTCAGGGGGTAAATTGCATTTTTCCCTTATTTGAATTAATGCTCATGTTTCCTTGTGGACCTAAATCCCTCGTTTCCATGTGGATTTTTTTTTTTTTTAAAAAAAAAAATCCACTCCCTTTTTTTTCCAATTTATTTTTTTATTTTTTATTAAAAGTATTTTCATCAATAAGAGGACATTGACAATTTTTGATAATTTGTAGGGATATTATCACAATTTAAAGTTTAAAAGAAAAATTGTCAATTAAGTGATAATTTGAGAGATGAGAGTTTATGCACTTTACCCAAAAATAAATTTATATGGCCGGATGTCAAGGCTTGGACTTAACATAGTTTTGATTAATTATTTGGCCTCCCATGTGGTATTTAGAAAATTTGTTTGGTTTTTGGTGTTTTAATTTAAATTTTTACAGAAAATAATAATAATAATGGGTTTTGTGAAAAATTAATTTAATTCTTAAATAATGATGACTGGGGCGAAATTGTTCCATAGCTAAGAGAATTAATTGCAACAGACGACACCGATAACATTGACGATACGTACGCACGTCATATTGAAAGTCTTCAACTTATTTCGATACGTAAGAACTCCATCGTTTTCTTTTCTTTTCTTCCTTGTTCTGGTTTCCAACACAAAAGGCATGCAAAGAATTCCATATATGGTATTCTTTTCCATTTTTGTTTTCCAACACGCATGAAACAATCTTTGTTCCAGATATTTCATTCATACGATGATGAGTTGTCTCCTTGACCTTCACTAATCATGCACGTAGGTATAAGAA
>NC_081546.1:17566330-17587901 GCF_901000735.1 Corylus avellana
TGGTGAGCGGATGTTGTCTAGCGCATAAGGACCACACCCCGACGCGTGGCTATCTGGGGATGAGGCAGAATGTGACAACGGTGAGAGTGGTGATATGGCATGTTGCAGGCTGGGCCTGGCGGAGAAAGGAAGATCTGATTTTGAAAAACCTAATCTTCAAAACATCGCAGAAAATTGGCTGGCGATGTGGTGGAGAAGATGATTGAGGACATAAGAACACGACTACTGTTTTAAGAGGATGTTGGATAAATTGTCAAAGATGATGGGTTGATCATCTAGAGAAAACTCTAGAGAGAAAGACCTAGAGAAAACTCTAGGCACATAAGAGTTCTATCTCGAAGAGAGAAACTCAACAAAAAGAAAAGCATAAGACACTAGAAGAGGGGAGGAGGAGGAGGGGGAAACCAGAAGGTTCCTCCTCCTCTAGCCCCGGCAGTATGGAAAAAAGCGTTCTTTGAAGGAGAGAGAAGAGAGCTTCTTTAGGGTTTCTTTTTTTATGCAATTCTTATTCATAGGGTGTTTGAGTTCACTCTAGAAAGTGCTAATTCTAGAGTGACTATATGTGATTTAAAGTGTCCTTTAAGTTCGACTTGGTGGTTACAATTTTGTGACCTATGGATCAAATGATTTTGGACCAATATTGAATGTGCACAAATGAGGGAAGCTGATAATCGAAGACAACCATTGGAGTTTGAAGTGGGGGATCGTGTGTTCCTTAAGATCTCACCAATGAGGGGAGTGATGCGATTTGGAAAAAAATGGAAGCTCAACCCCGATTTATTGGACCCTTCAAAGTCACTTAGAGGGTGGGGAGATTGGCATACAGGGTTGCCTTACTCTAGATTTGGTAGGGACATATGCTGTTTTTCATGTCTCGATGTTGAGGAAGTACATTGCTAACCTAGACGTAGTGGTGAAGTACAAGCCATTGGAGATCCAAGAAGGACTGACGTACACCGATGAGCCTATAAAGATCATGGATCGGAAGGAGCAAGTGCTACGTATCAAGACGATCCTCATCGTTAAGGTATTGTGGCCTAACTGTGGTGTCGATGAAGTATCATGGGAGGCGAAGCAGGACATGTGGAACCATTATCCGCATTTGTCTAATACTTGAAATGTGTATGTCTCTTTTTTCAAGATTATACTTGGATAATATATCTATTCCTATTTTGGTTATGGAATGGTCAATTAAGAAAGAGTTTGCTTTCCTCTACAGGGTTATGGCATATATACCCGTCGATCCGAATTGCATGTGGAACTACTTATTCTATATGTTAATCGACTTGGGAGTCGAGATTGATGAGGATTGGTATAGTGTGGTCAACATCGAGTACAATGCTTTGGACGACTTACGAGGCAACTTTTCAAGGTTATTTGAGGATGAAGTAGTGTTAGTTGATGAATGGGAGGAGATAGCTCAAGAGCCTACAGAGCACGATACTGACGATACTACAGATGAGAGGTAAACATTTCACCCCTTTCAAGTACTATTCTTTAGGTATTTTATCTTGAAATTTCGATAATGCAATTTTTAGAAGGAGGGGAGAATGAAGTGACCCAAATAATTAACCAGGCTTAGATAGCTTAGTTAGGGGATTAATTGGACTTTTGGGTCACTAGGAATAGATGGAATGGAATTTTGAGAATTTTAAACTCTTGGGCCCAACGCTCGTGTGGGGACCACGAGAGCGCTCGCCTGCAAATAGTACACAAGCGCTTGTGTAGGGACTAGCTCGAGCGTACGTTGACTTTTGGTTAACCATTGGATATTTCCGGAGCATACGAGTGCAACCATAAAACCGCTGGGTAAATAGTACGGGAATGCTCGGCACTATAGTACCAAGCGCTCGTTGCACTACAGGTTTGCTCCTGCAGAGCCCTCAACTTTTTTTCCCTATAAATATGTATTGATCCAAATAATTAACCAAGTTTAAGTAGCTTAGTTAGAAGGTTAATTTGGGTTTTGGGTCACTTGGACTAGTTGGAAGGGCAGTTTGAAAATTTTAGACTTTCTGATCGGACGTATGCATAGGGGACCATGCCGATGTATGCTTGCAAATAGTACACGAACGTACGCATGGGGGACCACATGGACGTACACATGGGGGACCACCTAGACGTACGTTGACTTTTGGTTGACCACTAGTTAATGTTCTTACGTTTAATGTAGCCTTTGATCCGTTGGGTAAATAGTAAGCAGACGTACACCCCTATAGTACCGTACGTACGCTGCTTTTCAAAACAACTTTGCAGTGCTCACAGCCTTTTCCCACCTATAAATACCTGATCCCTACATGCCCATTTACTCTCCATTTTTCGCCCATGAGCCCTTTGGAACCCTATGTGAGTGTTTTGTGAGTGTGGTGAGTTCTTGGAGAAGAAAAGGTAATTCTTGGAGGTTTTGTTTCAAGAAGGTAACTTTCTATGCTTAAGCTTTCTCTTTAGTTGTTATATTGCATTTCTAGACTAGCTTAGTTGTTGGTTTGAGCTTTTAGCTAGGTTATGCCTTTAATCTTTGTTTGAGTTGGTTCAGCCTTTCATCTTTGTGGAACGTATTTTCTTATGCATGGAGGCATTGTGTTGAGATAGGAAGGTCCTAGAAATCTTTTGGGTAGCTTTAGAACCAGTTTGGGAGGCTAGGATAACGTTTGAAACAAATGAGGTTCTACCTGAACCTTCTGGGCGGACGTATGACCTTGAGCCCGGACGTACGACCCAAAGCATTCCAAGGAACACCACTTTGACCAGTCGTCTGATAGCCTCTGTTTTCATATTCTAAGTTTATTTTAGTTAGATTTAGAACTAATGATAGGTCTTTTATCTGTATTCGAGGTTATGGAACCTCAAGGAGATTTAATGGAGGAGCCTTACGACCCGGGTGAGTACAAACTTACATGGATACTTGTTACTTTTCCAGCATTGCATGGCTGTTATATATATATATATATATATATATCAAACATGCATATTTTGCAACTCTCATGATAAGCGCCAAATGTTGCACATTTAAGTCCCTTAACTCGCATATGTTAGTTCCTTAGCATTGCTGTTTATTTGATTTTGTGTTGTTTTATTGTTTTCAGATTTTAAATAAAGATGCAATTAATTCCATATATTTTGGGCTTAAATGCACACTTTAAGAAGACCTAAAAGATATGATTAAGCTTAACCAATCATAATAGATGACATATATGATGTGGTTAAGTTTAATAAAATAAAGGAAATGATTAAATCGAAATTTCTCTAATTGGAGTCAAAATCGGATTGGATTCAAATTTGGATAACACTCGATACATGGGTCAATTAGAAAGCTTAAGGGAACTAAGCATTACATAGCAAGTTAAAAATAAAATAAAATAAAATAAAATTGTATGCCTTGGTTGTTTCATCTGATAAGAAGTCCAATAAATTCTGAGATGTTGATTCATTTATATTGGAACTATTTTGAAACCTCATGATTGCATGTTAGTTCACTTTGCACTAATTGAAGCTTGTTGTATCTCAATTTGCCATGGTACGTGATTTGACTTGTGAATTCCTTGAAATTTTGAAGATGAAGTTTATAATTTTAAGTTTGCTAATGAATGAGAACCATTATTTTTGTGATACTTTATTATTTTGAATGACATAATGATGACAATGTTTGTGCGTATCATTCCAAGAAAACCCTTTCGAGACTTCACTCGTCCTCTAGGAAATGCTTAAGGGTTTAAAAGGCTTGTTCCATACACTAAATGCAATCGTACATCCCACGAAAGATAGATTTATCTTTTTGTTTTTTTTTTTTTTCAGTTTATTTTCTATTTTGTATTGCTAAGGGACTAGCAATATGTAAGTTTGAGGGTTTGATAAGCGCCAAATGTTGCACATTTAATCCCCTTTAACTCGCATATGTTAATTCCTTAGCATTGTTATTTATTTGATTTTGTGTTGTTTTATTGTTCTCAGGTTTTAAATAAATATGCAATTAATTCTATTGATTTTGGGCTTAAAAGCATACTTTGAGAAGACCTAGAAGATATGATTAAGCTTAAACAATCATAATAGATGACTTATATGATGTGGTTAAGTTTAATCAAATAAAAGAAATGATTAAATCAAAATTTTTCTTATTGGAGTCAAAATCAGATTGGATTCAAATTTGCATTCTGCATATGTCTTAGTATTTTGATTATAACTATCTGCTCAAGTATCGGATTGAGGTTATTCTAGTGGCAGTAGAAAGATAGATCAAAATACTACAAATCATTGTGAAATAGGATTTTCCTAATTCGAATGTTTGTTATGCTCAAATTGTCCTGAAATAAAAGAACGCAAATTTGGACGAATCCTATTCCGATTTGAACTAGGATTGCTTCCTAATTTGACTAGGAGATTGAATTACGGGTTTATGGGGTTTTCTAGGGTTTCTAGGACTTGTTGGCTCCCTATAAATAGGCCTCTAACTATTGTAAATAGACACACCACTTCTAGGGCAAAAATCACCAAATAGTCATTGGAGCTTAGCGGAGTCATAAGCGGTTAAACCCCTTTGTGGGGTGTTGATGTAACCCTATCTAAGCGCAATGGTTTGATTTTATTTAATTTCTAGATTTTCAGTTTATGCATGTTGATTGTATAACTATGAAAATTGCTACCTTTTGATCATGTTCTTAATTATTAAATGCAATTGTTCTTAAATTCCAAAATCAATATTTGTGAAATTCTTCTCTTATCTTAGAAAGTATTTTACTTTTTTTGATCTCAAATCATTCTTGTTTTTTGTGATTATGAGGATGATAGTTATATAATGGGTTTAATTGACATGTGATTAATAGGATTTAATAGGCCATGCCTAGGGAAGACAGATTGTACTTTACCCTAGTTTAGTGTAATTTAGGTAGACAATCTATGCCAACCGAAGATGGGTTACACTTATTCATTAATTATATGTATTATATTAAAGAATTTGATAGGCCATACCTAGGGAAGACGGGTCGTATCGCATCTTAGTGGTTATGTGGACAATCCATGCCAACTGAAGATGGATTATACTTATTATTTAATAAGGTAGTTTTTTGTTTATTTATAACATGTATATAATGAATTTCTGGATTAAATCTAATTAACCATTGTTGTGCAGATAGAGGTGAAGTCAATACCTTACACTCTTTTTTATATTTAATTCTCTTTTAATTTCATGCACATTAATTACAACCCAAATCAATCATCTTTTTAATCAAATTAATTTTGATATTTTGAATTTGATAACAAAATCCCTGCGGTCTTTGATGTTCGACACCCTCAATATAGCTCTATCCTACAGGATTCGTACTATTGCAAGTGATTTATTATTATTGATATATTTTGGTATACAAAACGACCACATCATCTCATGAAATACATTTTGGACTGCTGTGAACTCTCTTTTGTGAAAACGTATATTGATTGACAAGATAATGATGGGACTTGTAAAATTATGCATGAAAAATACGGATAAGATTAATTGCATTGTATGACATGGTACATCGGTACGTGTGGGATAACGACCATGAGCTTATTATATAGGTTAACTTTATAATCAAGTGTGTGTGTGTGGGCCTTGGCTTTAGTGGTTTCCATGACCAGCGCAGCCATTGCCAAATGGTTGGTCATTACATGACGTACACCACAAGTAGTGTGGGTGATAAGTGCTAGAATATTCATATTTTCAGCCCTTAACTTGCATGTTTTAATCCTTTAGTTTTGGTTAATTATGCCATTTTACTTCCTTTTTGTATTTTCTTTGTTTTATAGGCTTTTGGAAGAAAATAAAGCGTTTCTGAAAAAATTCCAAGCTTAAAGGGCAAATTGGGAAGATCTAGAAGATATGGTTAAGCTTAACCAATCATGGTTAAAGTTGAATCAAATAAAGGAAAGGATTAATTCGGAATTTCTCAATTTGAAGTCAAATCGGATTGGATGCAAAATTGGATTCTGAATATGTCTCGGTATTTTGGCTATAACTTTCAGCTCAGATATCCGATTGAGGTGATTCAAGCGGCATTGGAAAGATAACTCAAACTTATACAATTCATTGTGAAATAGTATTTTCCCAATTCGGAGCGCCGCAAGGCCAAAATCACGCCGCAAGATAGGACCGCAATTCTGGGCGAATCCTATTCCGATTTGGGCTTAGGTTTTCTTTAACCTAATTGGGCTTGGACTTAAATCTCCGAAATTCCTAGGATTACTAGGGCTTCTAGGACTCTCCTAAGCCCTATAAATAGACCTCTAAGCCTCACAATTGGGGGATCAGACGAAGACGCGCCGGGGGCGCCGTTCTTGGTCGCTTTCCGTGTTTTATGGGTTTTTGTAGCTTGGAACTCGAATTCTTTTGTAAGTTTTTAATTTTAATGAAGTAATTTAGTTTCTTTATGATTTCTTTTGTCATGAGAGGCTAATTCTTCAACTAAGGTTGAAGATGAAGCCTCACCATTGATTAGTTTTATATTTTTATGTTTCGTTCGTACAAATCTGTCGTTTAATGTAATGTATGTTCGTTTCAGTTCAATTGTGTGACAAAATTGTGATTGATTGTTGTTTACAAATCGTGAAAATGTTGGATATTCGTTGTGTTTCATCCAACGGATACATCGAATGATTTGATTGAGACTTATATCCATTGTGATTTACGGATACAATGGATGATTTGATCTCAATTGGATATTCGTTGTGATTTGTAATAGAGATGGATTCATCGAATGATTCAATTGGTTTATAAAAAAAAAATAGAACATATATATAGGGTTTAATTGTTTGTCGGATGCATGAATGAAAACATAAGAATGTATGCTTTGATTTGGTGAGGTGAATTCTAAAACCTTAGTCGTTTATCTTTTGATTATTTTTATTTTATTTAGTTTATGTTAGTTTATTTTTAAAATCAAAATCATTCGGAACTAGGTTAAGATATAATTTATTTAGATAGAAATTAAATTTCATAAACACAATTCCCTGTGGATCGACCTCGCACTTGCACACACACTATATTGCACACGACTCGTGCGCTTGCGAGTACAATTAAACCTATCCACCTGAATCATTGATGCTATCTCAAGGGATAATCTGCAGTTACGAACACTCCCACAAATCAAAAGAGTCAAGTGGGAGTTTCACTAGAATCCACCTACCTACAGCCTCTATAAAAGGAAGAGCCACCTATGGAATAGATACGTACTCTCTACTCTTACTTTTACTATTCTTAGTTATTGTTATTATTCACTATTCAATATTTGTTACTCTTATTATAATCAAATTCTCACTCAGGCACCGGAGGTAACACGACCGCCATACCCCCCACCTCGCAGTCTGTCACTACTGGTCCTTTCTCTTTCTTAGTAGACTCTTGAATCAAGTTGCTACCAGGGTTGATAACTGTCTCAACAGATGATAACACACATTCACTAATTGGAATTGACCAAAATTCCTAAAAAAAATAAGGTAATAATAATAATAATAATAATAATAATAATAATAAGGGTAGATATATTATAGGGGTAACTTCACTGAAGACCCCTGAACTTTCACTTGATTTGACAAACCCCCCTTAAACTTCAAAATCGCTCAATTTAGTTACTTGAACTTTCAATTGCAATCAATTTGGACCCTCTATTAGATTTTAAATGTTAAATGACGTTTATACCCCTGACTTTTTTTATAAAATTCCAACTTTACCCTTAATTCCGAAACTTTTTTTTTTTTTAAATTAAAAAAAAATGAAAATCGGGGATATTTTGGTCTTTTCTGGTATTTCTAATGGCTAAATTTGATGGATGAGTTCAAATTGAGAGCAATTGAAAGTTTAGGAACTAAATTAAGAGATTTTGAAGTTTAGGAGGGTTTGTCAAATCGAGTGGAGGTTCAGGGGTCTTCAGTGAAGTTAGTCCTATATTATAAGTCCCAGAGTCAACTTGCCAAAACTGTAAGATTCCTAGGTTTTTTTTTTTAAGACTTTTTACTCTTTGGCTTAATCGAAATATTAATAAAATTTCTACTCTTATTTTTTTCCCAAAAGGATTAACAACAGTTAGTCTCATTGAAACGGTGCATTTTAATGTACTGTCATTAAGTCGAAATTTTTGATCTTATGTGTCCACAAAACTCGCCGTTTTGGCTGATGAGTTTTGAGGGACTTGAGGTTTTATTTCAAAACCTCCAATTTCTCTTTCCCAACACAGTGCTCCCGGACTGAGTTTCTATGGACGCTGAAAAGTTTGGGGGTTTATTTCCCGAACTTAAAAGCATAATTAGCATCCATAACATTTTTGAGTTTTCAAGGAGTAACAACTTACATCTTGGAGCCAAGGTCCCAGAACATTGTCCCAAATGTCAGTGCTATGAAAATTGTGAAGAGAAATCTTACGGCAGTGTACAGTGGGTTGCGCCAATAGGACCATCGTAATTTCCATAGGCAAGGTATGCATTGAGTGAAAAATGACTGAATATTTAGTTGCGAAATAAAGTTCCTTTGAACCAAGAGCAGGACTTGGGGGTTTATTTCCTGGACTGAGTTTCTTTGGACCCCGGAAAGTTTGTTGGCCGATCGTAAACCGTCAAACCGTCTGCCGTCGCTCATGGCCGTGGGTCTTGCTTTGAGAAGGACGGAGAACCTGTTTCGGGGGAGCGGAGTTTGCGACGGAAGAGAAATTGGAGGTTTCAAAATAAAACCCCAAAGTCCAACAAAACTAACCGTTTTGGTTGTGGACATGTAGAATTAAAAATTCAACTTATGGCAGTACATTAAAACGCACCGTTTCAATGAGATTAACAGCTGTTAATATAGCAATTTTATTAGCATTTCGATTAACGGTAGGGAGTAAAAAGTCTAAAAAATAAAAACTTAGGGATTTTACCGTTTTGGCGGGTTGACTCAGAGACTTATAATATATTTACCATAATAATAATAACAATAATAATAATATTTTCTCTATTTTTTCCGTCTCATCCTACAAATTTAATAAATTAATCATTAAATTTGTGAATTAATATAGATCATACTTACATTCAATGGTTGATTTATCTATTAACTATAGAATGGTCAAAAGATAGTTAAAAAATAAATGAATTTAATCTTTGAAAATGTATAAAAGTTTATGAAAATTTTGTGAAATTTTTTCCAAAGAGGGAAGGTAAAGGTAATTCTTGTTATACATGACATCTCATGTTCTATCTTTCTTTTTATTTATTTTTTTATTTTTGGGCATGACAACTTGTTGTGTCAGTTGTTGTGGTTGACGACAAAATTGAGAAAACAAAATTACAAAAGTAGCCTTGCGTTGCTGTACAACAATTTACAACAACACAATTCCAAAGAAAATATGATGAGTCTCTTAATTATTTGAAGGGAAAAATGCAGTTTTTCCTCCTGAAGTTTCAGGAGTTTTTCAATTTTAATTTTAAAGTTCAAAAATTGGCAATCAACTCCCCTAAAGTTTAAAAATTGGCAATTTAAACATTCAGTTTAATTTTTCAGTTAAATTGGACGGAAATTTTTTAAAAAAAGCCTAAGAGTAATGATGTAATTTTATAGATTTCCGTCAATTTTGACGGAAAAATTAAACGAAGGGTTTAAATTGCCAATTTTTGAAACTTCAGGGGGGTAGATTGCCAATTTTTGAACTTTGAGGTTAAAATTAAAAAATTCCTAAAACTTCAGGGGGTAAACTGCATTTTTCCCTTATTTGAATTAATGCTCATGTTTCCTTGTGGACCTAAATCCCTCGTTTCCATGTGGATTTTTTTTTTTTTTTTTTAAAAAAAAAAAATCCACTCCTTTTTTTTTTTCCAATTTTTTATTTTTTATTTTTTATTTTTTATTAAAAGTATTTTCATCAATAAGAGGACATTGACAATTTTTGATAATTTGTAGGGATATTATCACAATTTAAAGTTTAAAAGAAAAATTGTCAATTAAGTGATAATTTGAGAGATGAGAGTTTATGCACTTTACCCAAAAATAAATTTATATGGCCGGATGTCAAGGCTTGGACTTAACATAGTTTTGATTAATTATTTGGCCTCCCATGTGGTATTTAGAAAATTTGTTTGGTTTTTGGTGTTTTAATTTAAATTTTTACAGAAAATAATAATAATAATGGGTTTTGTGTAAAATTAATTTAATTCTTAAATAATGATGACTGGGGCGAAATTGTTCCATAGCTAAGAGAATTAATTGCAACAGACGACACCGATAACATTGACGATACGTACGCACGTCATATTGAAAGTCTTCAACTTATTTCGATACGTAAGAACTCCATCGTTTTCTTTTCTTTTCTTCCTTGTTTTGGTTTCCAACACAAAAGGCATGCAAAGAACTCCATATATGGTATTCTTTTCCATTTTTGTTTTCCAACACGCATGAAACAATCTTTGTTCCAGATATTTCATTCATACGATGATGAGTTGTCTCCTTGACCTTCACTAATCATGCACGTGGGTATAAGAAGAAAAATCATCAATGGACCACAAGGCTACCTGTGGTCATTTGGAGCTACTCCTATGTTTCGTATATAACTACGCAAGTATCAGTCACACTTATATTTTCATTCTCATATTAACTGGACGTGATTTTTAAAATTACTATTCGATAAAAATTTAATAGTAATCAATTTCAAATTCGATGATAATTTTAATAGTTACGTCAACGAGTGTAAGAGTGGTGGGGGCATGTGTTAGCATACAAACACCGATGCTCATCACTCTATGATCCCTCCATTAACTATAATATATTCTACACTAAAGGGAACTTGTAGCTCATTGCATTTTGTGATTCAAACTGGATAGGAAGTCCAGACGGTTGTAGGTTTACTATCTCAGGGTTTGCAGTTTTTCTTGAAAATTGCTTGGTTTCTTGGAGTGCATAGAAACAAGCAATTGTCTCAAGATCTAGTACTGAGGCCGAGTATCGCTCGTTGGCTACTATCGAGCCGATTTGCTCTACAGGTACTACTAATGATGCAGTAGCAACAGCAGTGGATGCAAATGTCCATTAATATTCCATCACCATAAATCCAGCAAACAAAGATTGTGAAGTGCAGATGATGATGGAGTATCAACAGAAGATGTTGCAGAATCCTCAAATCAATGAGGGCAGAAAAGGGATTCAGGTCCACAAGAAACAAGGAGGTCCACAAGGAAACATGACCATTAATTCAAATAAGATACTCATCATATTATCTTTGGAATTGTGTGTTGCTGTAAATTGTTGTACAGCAACACGTACAAGCCTGCTTTTGTAATTTTGTTTTCTCAATTTTGTCCTCAACCTCAACAACTGACACAACAAGTTGTCATGCCCAAAAACAACCAAAAAAACAAAAAAGACAGAACATGAGCTGTCATATATAACAAGAATCACGTTTACCTTTCCCTCTTCCGAAAAAATTTAACAAAATTTTAATAAACTTTTATACATTTTGAAAGAAAATTCATTTATTTTTTACCCATCTTTTGACCATCTTCATAATAGATAGATAAATTCACCATTGAATGTAAGTAGGGTCTACATTAATCCACAAATCTAATGGTTGATCTATTGAATTTGAAGGATGAGATGGAAAAAAAAAAGGAGAAAATATCGATGTGAATCATTTCTCTTTTGAAAATACCCCTCAAAGTTCAAGAACTCTCATTCACTACAAGAATTTAGGTCTTTAGGGGCGACTTTGAGTCGACCCTAAAAGTCCTAAAGTGGACGCTGTTGACAACAGCGTCGACTTTTGGACCCTAAAGGTGTCGATGCTAATAGTCCGACCCTAATGATCAAATGTGTGATTATCAACGTCCACTTAAAGTCGACCCTAATGATAACTTTTAGCGTCCACTTTATCGACCCTAAAAGTCACAATGTTTTGACTCTAAAGGTGATGTAAACGGAAGCCATAGTCGACGCTAATGGTTAACCATTAGCGTCAACGTAAAATGGACATTAATAGTTAACCATTAGCGTCCACAAAGTGGACCCTAATGATCCTAAAAAAAAAAAATCACTATCAGCGTCCAAATCAAAGTGGACGCTGATAGTTAACCATTAGCGTCCACAAAGTGGACCCTAATGGTCCTAAAAAAATTAACTATCAGCGTCCACTTAAAGTCGACCCTAATGATAACTTTTAGCGTCCACTTTATCGACCCTAAAAGCCACAATTTTTTGATCCGAAAGGTGATGTAAACAGAAGCCATAGTGGACGCTAATGGTTAACCATTGGCGTCCACTCAAAGTGGACGCTGATAGTTAACCATTACCGTCCACAAAGTAGACCCTAATGGTCCTAAAAAATTTTTTTAAAAAATAATCTGCGATCGATCGCACAATTGTGTGCGATCGATCGCAGTACCAGAAGGTGTTTGAGATTTTGCAATCGATCGCACAATCGTGTGCATTCGATCGCAGTACCAATGCGCTTTCAATATTTTGCGATCGATTGCACTCCAAGTGAGATCGATCGCAGACCCAGGGAACCAAATTACTTACATATGCAAACCAGTTTCATTTATGAATTTAAGATCAAATTTCATACAAATTTATTAACTTTAGTTATCAAGAATCTCACCAGAACTAACTACTGAAACTAGAAGAAATTATTAACTGAATGACAAACCCGCTCCAAACTATCTAATAACTGGGATGCAAAAGAAACTATTTTCTGCCAAGAGGTTTAGTAGATTCAATCCTCCAGCTTGCAATTAATAGAAGTAAATGAGCACTATGACCCTTATTCAAATCTATAAGAATGCGTTCAAGACAAAGCAGTGACAAGTATTAAGAAAAAAACAAAAGAAATATTAAACCAGGTCATACCCTGATCATTAGTTCATGCAAATCAATTACATTAAAAGAAAGCGCAATAGATTATACAAGAAAGGTGAAAATAGTGCTTAATTTTAAAAATTAGCTTGCATGAAAAGAAGAATATTCACTGCTTATGCAAGGAAAGGAAAAGGTAGAGTCACATACAGAACTGTTGGTATAATTGCCCATAATACTCCTAAATTACAGAAAGCTTTGTTTTTTACGGATTCTAGTTATAAATCAATCTAACAGTAATGGACGCTACCAACCCAGTTTGTAATGTAGAGAGCCTCCACCATCTCAACGGATCCGTTATGTACTACAGCAGCCACCTGGATATGCACAGAAGTCAATAATAGAAAAGAGACCAAAAACAAAACTGGAGCACGTTATAAATTGTCTCATTAGAACAGAAAATTTTATTGTAAACAGTATTACAGGGAGAAAGCATGAAAAATGTTTGCATATGTATGCATAACCAAATTAGATATCAAGTTACACCACAAAAATTAGAAGCTGCTTATTTAATGAAAGACAACCAATTATGGCTAATTAAGTAAATCCCAAAAGAGTAAATAAAACACAACGTCAAATAAAGGCATACCGTCTTCCAGTCTTTTCCATATTTCCGATAGGCTTCATAAAAATGCTCAAGCTCCTCCTTGCTCCATTGAGGTCCTAACTTATCAGAATATTTCCTTTTCTGTGCATACAATACAACAGCTAAAATATTAAAAAAAAAAAAAAAAAATCCACACTTTGAAGCTTTAAAGTCAACTCAACTAAGCCTTAATCTCTGTATACTGGGTTGGTTTATGGACCTCAATGACAAATTATGTTTGCCCACATAAATACATTCCCA
Source organism: Corylus avellana (assembly GCF_901000735.1). Taxonomy (NCBI): domain Eukaryota; kingdom Viridiplantae; phylum Streptophyta; class Magnoliopsida; order Fagales; family Betulaceae; genus Corylus; species Corylus avellana. The sequence continues at coordinate 17,580,010 of NC_081546.1, forward strand.
TGCAAACAAGAGGCTCAATTGATGATCCTATATATTTTGTTGTTCTATCCTATCTGAAATTATCCTTTCTATTGCCACAAAGATTGAATGTGTCCAATACAAGAGGCCATCATTTTGAAGATCCTATCAGATACTTCAAAACTTCATAAAAGGCCCACACTACATTCTACCCTCCATAAAAACTGACCAACAAAGGTTTATGAAACTTGGTTAACAAGTGTAACCAAACCAAGACATAGAGAGTCAAAGCACAACAAAGAAGAATAATGGTTACAAATAAATGAACAAATAACGAGTCAGATAGGTATTAATTAAGTTATAGGAAAAGTAGAGGAAAAAAAAAACTTGTTTAGGATCCAAGAGAACATGTTTATTGATTTGGAATGTGCATCAATTCCTAGTCCTAGGTTGAATGTCAAAGCATATTTGATCACCTAATCCATATTGAAAAAGGATCTCTCTGCCCAAATTGTTTCCTTATGCTGAAAAATAAAGAAAGAAAAATGATTGTTTTGGATAACCAAAGCTAACATACCAGCTCAAATTGGCTTGAAATGCAATGCTCAAACTCCTCCACAACCTTACTTAGCACAGATTCAACCAGATTTCCCTCCCTAAAATTTAACAAATTTATTTTGAATTACTATACAAATTTCTATCCGTAAACCATATATGTTCTATCCTCAGCATCTGATGTATGTGAAAAATGAACTAAAAGTAACAGAAATTTCTATTTTAATGAAAAACAGAGATACTAAAGTCCCTAATTCTTTGAGAATCCTGATCCCTGAATACATACTTGTTCCAGATCAGACGCCTCAAACGTAGGAATTCCCATTTCCTGTATAGCCACCAGGAAATTCCTCACATTCTCAAAGTACTGAAATGCGGACAATGCGGCCCCATCAAGAACCAGAGCAGAATCACATGGACTTTCCACCACCTGAAAAGAAATCAAACTACTGCTTAAACATCCCAAATTGAAAAAACAAAAAAGACACAGAATTGAAATGAAGATAAGGATGAGGAAAAGGCTAACCTTGGGCACAGCTCCAGAGTAAACCTTGTTGAGCACATTGCAGAGAATGATCCCACTTTTCAATCCCAGCCTGAACTCCTGCTCCAACGGCTCCGCCGGCAAATCCTTCGCCCCCACTACTCCCACCATCTTCCTCAGCCACCCCGCCGCTTCGTTCCTTCTCGACGCTATCAATCACCAAAACAAAACAAACCCATCAACCACTCTCTCCCATTCATTCACCACAACTAACACATCTTATACCTCTTAATTTATCCTATAATTATGAAAATGATATAATATAAAGGCCAAACATATCATGAATAATGGCTTAAAACTACAAAACGACACCTATCATTGGAAACACAAGCCGAAAACCACAAATATTGGCAAAGTTTAAAAGTTTAACACCTTTTAGAGAAGACTACTATGCATTAACACTACTTCACCACATCAAACAACAATCTTCAAACTAATCTAAATGCTCACAAGAAACGTAACTCAAAATGACTAACCTCATCAAAATCGCTCTTTGAAATCGCTCTGAACATCGAGTACTTTCCCGCATCCAACTCCTATCCATATTGATGTCCCAATTAGAGGTTATTCGTTACGTACATGTAGGCACACAAGGGAATTAGAAGATCAGATTTTTAAGAATTAATAGAATTAAATGGGAGGTCTATTCTCAAATATTGATGCTAGCTCAATGCCATGTTACCTAACAAAATATTCTAGAAGTGGGTTAGTAGTTTAGAACACATTTCTATTTGTAATTTATTTACTTGTTTAGCTCAATGACAGTTTTACATTTTTTACCATTGTTGTTAGCTTTGATATTTATTAAAGAATGTTGTCTTGCTTCAAGTTTACTGTACTGCTTTCTTATTGAACTTAAATGGAAAAGACAATACAATCATGTACTATACCAACTTTGATAACATAAGTTGATGTGAACTAGAAAATTAATAACATAATCCTAATATAAGAATAAGACTTAATACTAATAAACAAGTAATAATAAGAGAAGAAGCAATGTTTAATAGGTTACAAGAGAAGAAGAGAGGTTTAATGCAACCACAAGAGAAGAAGGGAGAGATGCAGTGGGAATACAAGTTTTCAGACGATCACGTTTACGTTCGATCGCACCACCAGAAAGATTTTACTTGTAGTGAGTGCAATCGATCGCACTATCAGGGGCTTCAGCATGTAGTGCGATCAATCGTACCACCAGAAAGGTTTTTACTTGTAGTGAGTGCGATCGATCGCACTATCAGGGGCTTCAGCACGTAGTGCAATCGATTGCACCACCAGAAAGGTTTTTACATGTAGTAAGTGCGATCGATCGCACTATCAAGGGCTTAACTGAATGTATTGCGATCGATCGCACTACGGCCCTGGAATAATTTTTTTCACAGATCATTGACCAAAGCCAACTAGAAGTAGCCAAAACAGATCAAAGTTGAAAGCCAACTAGAAGTAGCAAAGGCACTAAAAAAGAATTCAGAATAGAACCAACTTGAACTTCAAAGTTCAAAAGAGTAGAGTTATGAAATCTACAAAATCTTAAGATACACACAAGCTTAAAAGCTATCCCAGCCAATAACCTGTTTTTATACTCTTTTTCAGTTTTGATGATTTGGTAGAGAATAAAACCATAGCCACAAAGACTAAGGCCTCAACATGACTATAGCAAATCTTACTAGCTTCCTTTTGTTTTTCTATTACTATAACCAGCTCATTCATTTTGTAGAGCTATAACTATATGTTCTCTTACATTTGGGGCAACAACAAAACTGTTCAAGATGTTCTTGGCATCCGCGAGGTATGTAAATATTTTAAAGCAAAAAATCAAATTAAGTTATTAGGGTTTTCGTGCGATTTCAATTTTGACAATTAAATCTTTAATTTTTTTATCTACTTTTAAATGTCTCTCTGTCAATTTGTCATCCAATTAATTAACCATATGTTACATCAAACTAATCAAATAATACAACATGGCTCTAGAATGTTAATTTACAGGTAATGTCATAAATTTTATTTTTCATATATCCTCCCCAATTCGCAGTACTATTAATTACCCTTGCCATGAATAGTTAGGGGTGGCAACTTCTTGTGTTTCGAGTTCGGGTTGTGTCAAGGTATGTGTATAAGACTATATGGATCAACCCTAATTTTACACATTTAATTAAACGAGTCAGACTCTTTAATTCTAACTCGCTAAATCCATGTTGAGTTTGTGTCGGGTTTGCAGGTCGTGTCATAAGTTATTATCCCTGCCTAGATTGCACCAAAAGCTAATTTCATTGCTATAAGAAGTAAGATACTTCACTCAATCATATGCTTTTTATTTTACAACAGTGGTGATCAGGACATGGTTATTGCAACCTGCTTGTATAGACCTGCCAAATTTGATGCGTTGATGGGGCATATAATAGTATTTAATTATCTTTAATTAGTGGTTTGAAAGAGAGGCAGGATTGGTGTCAAGCAAGTTTAATATTGCAATCCCAAGATATTTGTTTGAGATACAATGCCTTTGATTTAAAGGTACTATTTTCTTAAGAGCCTTGATAATAGAGAAAGCTAAAATTTATCCCCAGCTAGTAGTATAAACCTCCCCTTAATACACTCTGTCTCTAATGATATCTCTCCCCACTTCAATTGCTAACATTCTCCTCAAGGCCCACGTCATGCAATGCCTTAGCGTGTTACTAAAAAGTAAGTCATATTTGCGTTGTTATTGTAAAAACACTACTCAAGTTACATTTAGAGCTTATTTATAAACTTAGTTTCATCCAATAAGAGACCAATGCAAGACTTAATATCAATACCACATTTATAATCCATCTGCTTTATGCATGTGAGTAATTCATCTTTTCAATGTAGAATTAACTTTCCAGAACGCCGCAAATATGGTAGATATTTAGGTGTTAATCCAGCATAGCAAAAAAAAAAAAAAAAAAAAAACAGAGTTAGACTTTTTACTTTTTATCAACTTGTCCATCATTACAGCACTATTTAAGGATTTGAGCTGCCTAACCAAGGTTGAAAAGGAATCTATTTCGATCCTATTTTTCTTCTTCTTCTTCTTTTCTTGGTGTAGTGACAAAATTCTGAAACTAAGCAAATTGTAGACATTACAGGGAAGAAAGTACAACAGAGATATTTACCATATCAATGACTAGAGACTTGTACGGACACAATCCGAGTTGAGATCACTATATTGAATAAATAAGGAAATTTACCCAACTCCTCAATGGAAAAATTAAAAGAAAAGGAATTCACCTGAAATCAGATTAAAGGGCTATACTCTACAGGTTAGTAAATATGCCATCAAGAAATCAATTGGATTTTCTCCAGAGACAGTATTGACAACAAAATGAAGAGCAAAATTGAATAAATTTACACCCAACACAAGCTTGAAATGATCAAATATTAGCCTCCTACTATGTTTGAAAATATCCCAATACTAAAAATCACAGGAAACAGTATAGAAACCACAAAAATCAACCATTTTAGATGCAAAACTGCAACCCATGAACAGCAGATGCAAAATAGAAAGAGAAGAAGAGAGGAGAAACTCATTTAAGGTTTTCAAGGGTTAGGAAAAACTCATACCGGAGAGAAAGCTACAGTTGAGCGTTGAGTGCCCGGAGTGAGAGCTGGCAGACAGATGTGCGCCGGAGTGAGAGCTGGCAGACAGAGGTGCGTCGGAAAGAGAGCTGCCGGAGAGAGAACCTTGTGCCGGAGTATTGAGTGAGAGAGAGCGATCGCGAGAGAGAGAGAGAGTGAGAGTGAAAGTGAGAGTAGTGAATACTGATGTTAGCTACAGCTTTCCTCCGAAAATTTGACGAAAATTTGAGCACCCGCCAGTTTTTACCAGATGGCGGCAAATTATTTGGTGTAGCTATTTGGGGCTATTTGGGGCATTTTTCTTAAAAAAAAAAAATTGAGAAAAATATATAAAAAAAAAAAGGCTCCAAAATAAATGAGAAAAATATAAAAAAACATGAAGCAAGTTGTAATTTATTTTTTGAAAAAAAATTCGTTTTTTTTTTTCAATTATTTTATTATTTATTTGTTAAAATAATAGGGGTATTATATGAATATTAAAAATAAGTGGCATTTTTATACAATTTGGTTGTTCGGGAGGCTACTTTAGTATCTTTTTATAATTTTCCAAAAAAAAAAATTATACTACCAATTTTTTAATTTTTATTTATTTATTTATTTGTAATTTTTCTCTTATAATATGTTTTTATTATTATAATATTAACTAAAAATTTCCGTTTATAAAATTTTTATGATAAAGATCATTAAGTTGATATTTCTCTTATAATTAGTTATAAAATAATACAAAATCCAAAGATAATATAAGATCAATATAACTAAGGCACTAAGATAATATAAAAAGCTAACAGTTGAATTGAATGTTGGATTGAACCTTCAATTGTATCTAGTTTGATCTATCAATTGATCTTACCACAGTCAATGAAACTAATTCATTAGGATCACTCGGATGTTTGATCGAACATTTAATCCTATCACGATCAATCGAATTAGTTCAGTAGGATCGATCGGACATTTGATTCTATCATGATCAATCGAACTAATTCATTATGATCGATCAGATGTTTGATCGAACGATTGATTCTATCGCGATCAATCGAACTAATCTATTAGGATCGATCGGATGTTTGATCGATCATTTAATCATATCACGATCAATCGAACTAATTCATTATGATCGATCGGATGTTTGATCGAACATTTGATCCCATTACGATCGATCAGACTACTATGCAATAGTATCGATCGGAATTGATTTTATCAGATGTTTGATTGAACCTTCAATCATGTCAAGTTTTATTGATTGTATCCAGATCAATTTAAGTAATGCACTAATATAATATAAAATGCTTAGACTTCAATTCAATGTTCGATCGAACATTTAATTTGTTTGAATTTTGTTCAATCATTTGATCTTATCACGATCGATCAAACGAATGCACTAGGTAGGACCAATCGGATATTTGATCAAACCTTCAATTTCAATTGTTTCAATTATTTGATCTTATCACGATCAATCGAACTAATTCATTATGATTGATTGGATATTCGATCAAACCTTCAATTTCAATTGTTTCAATCATTTGATATTATCACGATCAATCGAACTAATTCATTATGATTGATCGGATATTTGATCAAACCTTCAATTTTAATTGTTTCAAGTTTGATCGATCATTTGATCCTATCATGATCGATTGAACAAATGTACTATGATCAACCGGATGTTTGAATGAACCTTTAATTTCAATTGTTTCAATTTTGATTGTCACTTGATCCTATCATTTCATTGTATCACTATCAAAGTTGTTGTACATTATGCAATAAAAATTAAAATAAAATTAAAATAAAAAAAAATTACATTCTGCCTCTCTTTTAACATTCTGTTACTGCGATCGATCGCATCTTGGGTGCGATCAATCGCAGTCACAGAATGTACACGTTTGTACATTCTGTGACTGCGATTTATCGCACCCAAGGTGTGATCGATCGCAGTAACAGAAACAACACTCTCATGCCATATGCTGGCTGAGTGCGATCGATCGCACCATTTGTGCGATCGATCGCACTAGGCCAGCACATCACGTGACCTATTTTAGGTCACTTTCCCCCCACACCCACATATTTTTCTTCTCCAACCAGCACCCACCTCTGGCACTCCTCCACCGTTTTTCACCACTCCTCCACTCCTCCACCGTTTTTCACCACCTCTACCATACAGCCACCTCAAGGTTCTCTTCTCCGGCAACCATACCAGGTATTTTTCACCACCTCTAATTTACACCCCATTCCCCATTCCCATCAACACCCCAACCCCGATTACTTCCCCAACATTTTCTTTTTTCTCATATTTCTGCAATTGTGGGTGTTCATCCACCCACATTGCTTTGTTGTGGTTGGATTTTGTTGTTTTTGCAGGAGGTTTTGAGCGGAGTTGGTTTGTTCTTCAATTTTGGCTATCTCTAGTGCACACCAAGTGTTTGTCAAAAGTCCCCAATCAAGCTCATCATGCCAAGAGCTCGAGCTTCGTCCTCCCGAGGGTCCGATACCAGAGCCATTTGTCCCCCGCCCACTTTTGAGGAGCGGGAGCTGCTATTTGAGACCACCTTCGCCATTCGCGAAGACTTTCAAAATCTTGAGGCGACTCAATGGGCGGTCGCCGAGTTCAAGCGACGGGGGCTCAACAAGCTTTTCAAGCCGGTCACCACCACAGCCTACAGAAAATTGGTGATCGAGTTCTATGCCAACCTGTCGCATGACTGCAATAACGTGGCGGCCCTCTCTTCCAAAGTGAAAGGCAAAGCTATTGACGTAACACGGGCCGACATTGCTGCTGCCCTTCAATGCAATCATGAGCACCCTCCAGAAGCCGCACAACTTGCTAAGCAACCGGCCAGATTCTACGTGGCGGAAATCATTGAGGACATGTGCGATGGGCAATATGCTGATTCCCATCATAATGCCGGCTGCCAATCCAAGCTACCTCAACGGCTTTGGTTTGTGGACTCCATATTACACCGTAATGTTTTTCCCTTGGGGCAGAAATCTCAGAGGCGGGATCAATTTCTTCAAACACTATACGTCTTCCATAAAGATGCTTGGTACTCCATTCCCGACATAATTTGGAACCAAATTCAGAAATTTTGGAATGGGGTGCACGTTGGAGGAGCGGAGTCCACCATTCATGGTGGTTGCCTTTCCCATACTTAATCTCATACATCCTTCGGAAGAAAGGCATCAAGGGTACCGCAGCTGATGAGTCAGTCACTACTACTCCCAAATTTGGCATTCGCCAATGGAA
>NC_081546.1:17588001-17627395 GCF_901000735.1 Corylus avellana
GGTCCCAAATCCTTCAAAGGGAATTCTGCCTGCAGCTTAGTAAGAATACTAGAGATAACAGAGGGATGAGTTCCAGTGAGCAGAATATCATCTACATAAACCAACATGTAGATGTGAATAGATCCTTGCAAATAGATGAAAAGGGATGTGTCCAACAGGGAGCCTTTGAAGCCAAGATCAAGTAGAAAGTTGGACAACCTGGTAAACCAAGCTCGAGGAGCTTTTTTGAGTCCATAGATTGCCTTGTTCAGCTTGCACGCTAGATTAGGTTGGGAGGTGTCTTGAAAACCAGGAGGTTGCTCCATATAGACTTCCTCATTAAGAGTACCTTGCAAAAAAGCATTAGACACATCAAGTTGCCTAATAGGCCAATTAAGTGAACAACCAAAGCAAGAATAACTCAAATGGTTGAGGGTTTGATGACTGGACTAAAAGTCTCAGTGTAGTCAATCCCATTTTGTTGATCAAACCCCTTTGCCACTAATCTTGCCTTAAACCTCTCTACTCAGCCATCAGCTTTCTTCTTGATTTTAAAGATCCACTTATTTCGAATTACATTGATGTGAGGTGGTCTAGGACACAAGGTCCATGTGGCATTGGATATCAAGGCATCATATTCTTGCTGCATAGCATCCTTCCATCTTGGGTCAACAGCAGCCTTTCGATAGGAAACTGGTTCAATCTCAAGTGTTGAGGTGTGATATAGGTGGAAGTCAGGAATTCTTTTGGTATAAGGGAGCCAATTATGGACCTAGTGATCATTGTATGAGATGGGGGTGGAGGGGTAGGTTTAGGTGTAGGCTCAGGGGTAGGCTCAGGGGTTAGGTCTTGTACTGCTGGTAAAGAAATCTGAGCAAAGGCTGGTGAGTTTATAGTTGAGGATTCTGATTGAGGTGATATAGGAGTGTCAATTACTGCAGAAGTATTATAGGCAGTAGATAAAATAGAAGGTATAGGAATTGGAAAAGAGAAAAGAAGTGCATCACCTTGTGCATTGATCTTGGATGGGAGTTGTGAAGTAGCTTGATCTTGTGTAGGGAAGGACTCCTCATTAAAGATGACATGCTTAGACAAGTATGCTTTGTTGGTCATATGATTAAGAAACTTGTAGCCAGCATAGTTATAGCCTAAGAAGATGCAAGGTTTGGAGCTAAATTCTAACTTGTGTGAGCTATAAGGTGGAAGAAGGGGATAACAAAGGCAGCCAAAAACTCTAAGCTTTTTGTAGTCAGGATCACGGTTATAGAGCTTAAGGTAGGGAGATTTATTCTGGATAGTAGGTGTAGGCAATCTATTGATGATGTAAACATCAGTGAGAAAAGCATCCACCCAATACCTATTTGAGATATGAGAGTGTGCAAGAAGAGTTAGGCCGGTTTTAAGGATATGTCTTAACTTTCTTTCAGCTAATCCATTTTGTTGAGAGGTATAGGGGCAGGTTTTTCTGTGAACAATTCCATGCTTGGTTAGAAAGGTTTGAAATTGAATAGAATTATATTCACCTCCTCCATTTGATTGTAGTTGTTTAATGTGGGAGGTGAACTGATTTTCTACAAGGAGTTTAAATTCACAAAATTGGCAAAAACTTCAGACTTTTTAGGCATAGGGTATATTCAAGTGAATCTAGAAAAATCATCAACACAAATGACATGATATTTGTAACCACTAACATATTGAATAGGAGAGGTCCAAGCATTAGAATGTATGAGCTCTAACGGTTTAAGATTGACACGGTTTGAAGCTTGAAAAGGTTGTTTTCTACCCTTGCCAAGTTGACAGGAGGTACAACCAGATGTCTTATTGAAATTAAAACTAGAAACGAGAAGAGAATTATCCTTAACAACATGGTTAACTATGTCTAAGGCAAGATGTCCTAATCTAAAATGCCACACAAGTGAAGTGGTCCTTATTCCAATCAAAGCAATAAAAGTCTTGGTCCCTTTGTGAGAGTTCCTTCCAAGCTGTAGTGGATACAAGCCGTTTTCACTCCTCCCTTCCAAGAGTGTTGCATGGGTTAACAAATCCTTGACAAAATAATGAGAAGAGGTTAGGATAAAATAGCAGCAATTGTCAGTACAAAATTTTTGTATAGATAGGAGATTTGCAGAAGCTTATGGACAGTGTAAAACATCTTTTAATTCAAAATATGTAGAGTTAGGAGATTGAAAAAGAGATGAACCAGTGTTATCTATTTTAAGGCCAGTGCCATTCCCAACAGCAACTTCTTCTATTTGCTAAAAAGGTTGTTGTATCTGCAGGTTCTCCAGTTGGTTAGTAATGTGAGCATTAGCTCCACTATCAGCCAGCCAATTTTGTTCTTCATAGGTAGAGTTGGACTGAGCAGCCATGGTAGCCAACTAAGTAGGAGGATTGTGGCCTTGAAATGCATAGTCCATGCGATGGTAACAGTCAATTGCTATGTGATTAATCCTTCCACATATTTGGCATGGAGGCCGCGCATTCTAAGAGAAGTTACCTCCCTGACCTGGTTTTTGAGGACCATGAGAGTATTGCTTGTTGGAGAAGGCATTCCCTTGATGCTGTGAAGATGATCCCCTAGGGTACTGATGATCTGGAGTATGGTTTCTGTTATTCTGAGAATGAGGACCTTTGTTGAACTGCTGGTGATAAGGTTTAGGTGCTGAGAATCTGAACCCTTGCCTAGGTGGATATTGTCTTGGTGAGAATCTATTATGTATAGGAGGTCTGCCTCTAGACTGTTGGAAGGGTCTGTTTGCAGTGAGTGCAAAGGTGGACTGGTCTGGGTTGTGGTTTTGGTGTTGATTTAGCAACGTCTCATGACTAATTAATTCATCTTAAAAATCTTCATAGCTAAACTCATTTGCTCTAGTGTGGAAAGAGTAGGTTATGGTAAAGTGAGTACAGTTGGAGTTCAATCCATTAAGGATAGAAGAGATCAACTCTTCATCAGAGATAGGGTTACCTACAGCACCGAGGTGATCTGCAATGAGTTTTGCATATTGCATGTAATCTGAGCAAGTCTTGGATCCTTGTGATAGACCTTGGAGTTGCCTTTTGAGATTGGAAATTCTGGATTTGGATTTTGAGGCAAACTTAGTAGCAAGAGTTGTCCACGCCTGGTGTGATGTGTTGAGACCATAGACAGTGGCTAGTACCTTCTCAGAAAGAGAGGTAGTAAAAACACAAAGAAGGTATTGATCCTTCTTATTCCATGTAAGGTATTTTGGATTTAGTATCTCTTTTTCTTGATCATCCGTAATCATCTTTGGAGGACATGTTTCTGAGCCATCAAGTATACCCATAAGTTCATAGGTACGCAGAATATGGTGTATCTACGTTACCCAGCTGGTATAATTTCCAGCATCAAGCTTGAGAATGGAATTTAGAGTGGTATTTGGTGGAGTGAATGAGGTTTTAGTATTTGAGGCCATTGAAAACGGAGGAGAAACTCTTTGGAATTGGCATTAGCCTAGTGTGGCTCTGATACTATGAAAACTTTGGTATTATTATATTTCAAAATATTAAAATTTACAACACGTTTTATGATAGATATATACACAATTTGACCTAATCCAATTGCACTAAGGATTGTATCAAATTTGTTTACTTGTGATGCAAGTAATGAAAAATTACAGAACTCGAGAAGCTGGCAAGAGAGAAAATCTAAGTCTTTCCAGATTAATCCTGTAAAGTAGCACCGCCAATCGGGTAGTCGTCTAAGACTGTGTTCGAGCGCAATAATTCTGAGCTTGATCGCTTACTGGGGTTGAGCTCTCTGTGATTGTGCTCAATCCTAGGATCGATTGCCTTCGGTCTTGCTTGGTTGAACTCGAGCCTTGATGGGTCTGATATACATTAACAAAGATTAGTTTAGAATACTTTGCCAGTTCAACCAACTATCATTTATCAAGCTCAGGTGTAATTTTCTAAACAATATAATAAATCTAACACCCTAGCGAAAAGATAATGAATAATTCATATAGAATGAATGATTTATAAAAATAATTATAAGTGCTAAGGCATATATTGCCTAATTATTAGGTAGTCGTTTTATAAAAAATTCTAAGAAAATTTTAAGTTAACTAATCATTTTTGAGTTATAGTACAAGAGTAGTGATATTCATCACACCCAATGTGAGTGAACAACACTCACGTCGGGTGAACAATATGTACGAATTTTTCTTTTTAACAAAAAATGATTAAAATAATTTTGAAACAATAAATTCGTACATATTATTCACCTGTCATGAGTACTGTTCACTCATGCCAGGTGTATTGTAACTATATTTTTTCTTGAAATTGTTACAAAGATATCAAATAGAGAATGAATTTGTAAGAGACTATGAGAAAAATATAGACAAAATATTAACACCAATTATTTCTCTATTAAATCACACTACATGGCAACACAGTCATGTGGTCTGATGTCGTTTTCTTAGGCCCACCAACATAACTTGAATTATCGTGAAGACATGCAATGAAAAGACATGCATGTGCGTCCTAAGAGAATATGAAAAAAATATAGACCAAATATTAACACAAATTATTTCTCTATTAAGTCACACGACTTGACAATACAGTCATGTGGTCTGATGCTGTTTTCTTGGGCCCACCAACACAACCTCAATTATTGTGAAGACATGCAATGAAAAGACATGCAGGTGCTTCCTATTCAGGTGGCGGAAACAACTCGGCACGAGAAATATGTAATTGAAAGAAAAGATAAACAAATAAAAAAATAAAGAAAATAACAAAAATAAAATAAAATAGACATAAATAATTTTATATGATTTGATCTATGAGTTATGTTCACGTATAAAGTCTTAAGGCTATATTTGGTCTTATTTCACTTAATAATTTTACAATACAAATAGTCACTATTTGTAGGGATGTGAAGAGAATACAAAATAATATGGTTAATAAATCAACTCAAAATTGAATGTATATTTGATTTTATCAATTACAATCAATACTAATTATATATAGTTAGTACGTAATGTAATAAAACATTTTGTACGATTCAATGAGAAGATAAAGACATGCATGTGCTTGAATTTGTGGCCTTGAGAACGGAGCTTTCTCGATTGACTATGTGCAACTACCGTTTGAACGGCTCTGCGAGCGAAGCTCTCAGGTTTTACCATTGAACAGATCACGTTTGGACGGTCTAGCGAACGTGCAGGGAACGGAGCTCTTGGATTTCATTATGTGATGCAGCCGTTCAGATGCCAGTGAACACTCTTGCAAATGGAGCTTCCGGAGAGAATATATTACACTTTGAATACCAAGTTAACCAACCTAAAACCTAACGCCTTATATTATAGTAGTTATACAAAAGTCACAGTGGCATATGATTTTTCAAATACTAATGTCTCTCAACTTCGATATTAGCAGGTATGTCCGTTGTGTTGCATTTTCATGCGTCATTCATTATTGCTGAAAATAGGCTGGCAATTGATCTTTTTATCTCTAGTGGCTGCCTAAAATTCGCTCTTCTACATATGCCTACCAATTAGAGTGCAAATTAACATATTTTGAGATTTCTTGGTGTATATTTTTCTCTCTTTGTTTCGGATTGTTGAAGCTAAAGTAAGAAAACTTTGGTTTTGCTTATAGGAGGTGAAAAGGCTTATATTTCTTTTTCTTTTTTTCTTTTTTTCTTTTTTTTTTTAAATGTTGTTTTAGATTCAGAAAGAAAAGTGAAACAAAGTTAAGCCATGCACATGGATGTACAAATAGTGGAAAGGTTTGGATTCTAAAGTTGAGATTTTACTAATATTTCTTTTATCTTCTTTGCAATAGAGTGTTATGAGTTAGTGGTGGTGGTTTTTTTAGTGCCGGTTTTAGAGCTAGCTACATATGGTTAGATGTTTTGAGTAATGGGTTTATGCCTATTTTGGATCTAATTGCCAATATTATGCCTTGTGTTGGTTTGTTTGGTTAGTTTAGCATATGGGCTTGGTTTCTATTGAAGCGTAAAATCAACTGGGGACCACCCATGCTTAGTACTCGATTCGAGATCCCTACAAAACAACTAAAATTAGAGTGGCGCCCCACGAAGGGGGGAGGGAAGCAACGGCGTCAGCTCCAATGCATATGTCAACAACGTATAGAGATGACAATAAACGAGATAGATAGAGATTAGGGCATGAGTGCATACTTGGGTCTAGCCTCCTTAGTCCTTATATAGGCTAAATACCATTTATGTTGCCTGTTTCATAAGGTAAATGTCATTAATTCTGCCACCCTTTAATGAGTTGTATTTTCCTAATTTCTATTATACATTGCTTTCTATATAGGATCTTTATGAACGTGTGTTGCAAGTAAACTGTATTTGGGCCAGTGAAATGTCGGACAAGTGTGTGGGCCTGGCGGGATGTTGAATGATACTGTGAGCCCGACATGTTGAGCCCCATACTTTCATTTTAGTATTCCTCCATTCCTTTGAGTTATTTGTGTAGGCCAATGGAAATTAAGTTGAAGACATGATCGTGGGCTTTCTTTCTAGTTGAAGATAATATCCTCCATTCCAGTTCCTATTGAATCAATTATGAGAAACATGATTGATATATGTATTTTGTTTCTGTTTTGGTCTAAGAGCATGAATTTTTGCATCTTATTTTGGGGTTGGGATTTAGGGTTGAAATTTTAGCAACTGCTACTATGGTCAAAATAGTGAGGAGGTTTAGCAGAACCTAAATGAGGTTAGTACAAATTCTTCAAACTGTTTTAAGTTCAAATAGGATTCATCAAAATAATATTAGGGCTTTTAGGGAAGGCACAAGAAATGAATTTCAGAATAACCCAATTCAGCAAGATGGGAATTTTATTGGGCATTATGGGCATATTAATATGGAGTTGTAGCAGAACTGTAATGGGTGTTATATATGCACTGAATTCATTGGGCTAACCAGGAGGGACATAGAGAAGTGAGGCAAAACCCAATTGGATTTACTTCTTTGGCCTTTTAGAATCTTAGGGAAGCCAAAACCCAAATGGATTATTGGAACCAATCATTAGCATAGACAAAGTGTGGACGATATCTACCAAATTCAAATGTAAGATGTAGTAGCTATGGGGATAATATATAAATGAGTGTTAGTTTAGAGTAGAAAAGATAATTAACCTAAATAGGTTGTAAATTATCAAGAGATCTAAAACCTCAAACCTGAGGGGGAATCGGCTGAGGTATCAAGCCTTAATGGATTTTGTAAGGAGGGGAAAGTGAAGGAAGCTGTTGAAGTTTTGGTGATGTTAGAGAAGCAGTGTGTTCTAGTGGATCGACTCTATTTTGTAATGTACGGGGCATGTGGTTCTGTAAATGATGCCTTGAAAGTGTTTGACATAATGCAAAACCGCAATTTGACTTCTTGGGATACGATGATTATGTGGCTTGCTAAGAATGGTCTTGGGGAGGATGCCAAGGATTATGGCGTTGTCCCGTCCATGGATCACTATGTGACGAGTGTCGTAGACATGCTTGTGAAAGGATTCTTGAGGATTCTAGAATCCTCTCTTTGCTTGGTCGCTAAGTTAATTTCCTTCCAAAGATTGTTTTCTTGCAAGTTACACATTTTCTTAATTACTCTTGAATTCGTATTTCCATATTTAACTTAATTTTTCCCCTATAAAAGCTGTAGATGCCGTATGGCGAATTCATCAATAGGAAAATTACCTTTTCTTAATGCAAGAATAGGAGGCCTGATCCCCTCAAACTGATCAATATATTTTCTTTTCTTTTCTTTAGTTATTTTTTCTGATTGCTTGTGATAGATCCCTTGGATCCTATGATCTGGTATCAAAGCATTCGTTCTTGGGAGGTTCCGTTGATTGCTGGAAATTTTTTTTTTCCCTCCACCGTGATGTTTTATACTTTCGTTGGTATTCTTACGCCGTCGTGTGGTGATTGAGGAGTTGTGAAGTGTTCAAAGATGAATTCTGGCGTGGCTGTACATTTTGCGGGCAGATAAAGTGTGTTCGGGGCACAGGCTAAGATCAATCCAGGTGAACTCTAGTCCATCCCTATTCCATTCCTTGGATATACCTATCCTCCCTTTTAAGTCCTTGTATTTATTCTGGTTTAGTAGTAGAACTGCACTATTTGGATACGTGTTTAAGATAACCTTAGCCCTGAATATGTTATTCTAAGGATAGCCTATTCTGGATAAGGGTAAAAAAAAAAAAAAAAAAATTGTATGCCCTACACACGCCACCAAAAGCGAGTGTTAGGAATTTCTGATTCGGCAGCTTATTCGATGGCATTCGGTAGCAAGCCAACCCACAAGGAGGAGACTTTATTGGAGAAACAGTTTTACTTGGGGTTTTTACAACAGTTGAAGGAGCTTATTTCACAAATCATCCAAGAGGAGCGCAGTGTGGGACCCTCTCCACCAGAGACCCCTCCTGCAATGCTTAACCACATTCATGAACACAACTTTCCACGCATGAAGATGGACTTTCCTCGTTGGGACGAAGATGATCCATCCGGTTGGCTGTCCAGAGCGGAACGATTTTTTCGTTTCTATGGAACACCGGAAACTTCCAAAGTTGAGATTGTATCTATCCATCTTGAAGGGGAAGCCGTTCAGTGGTATGATTGGTTTGAAGCAAGCCGTGGAACGCCCACTTGGGCAACTTTTGTGGAAGGTCTTCTTGTCTGGTTCGGCCCTTCCGCATTTGAAGATGTTGATGGTGAGGTAGCGAAGATCCGACAAACTTCCTCCGTCAGCGAATATCAAATCCGATTTGAGCGCTTGGCCAACCGTGCTTGCTATTGGTCTGAACGACAACCGATCGATTCCTTTGTGGAGGGTCTCCGATCTGATATCAGGAGAGAAGTTAAGACCTATTGGCCACGGACCATAGTAGCTGCATTTTCCTTTGCACGAGTACAAGAAGAAAAGCTCAGTGAAGAGACACGTAGAACGACTTGGGCATCAAGTAGGCCGGTCAATGGGGGTGGGGGTTCCTCCTTAGCACCGACACGAAAAACTGCCCGTTTGACCCAAGAAGAAAAAATAGCAAAGGGACTTTGCTGGCATTGCGATGAGAAATGGCATCAAGGGCACGTGTGCAAACAGGGGAAACTCTTGATGATCGAACTAGTGGTGGAGCAAGCTGACAGTGAGGAGTCCGAGCAAGAAGACAATGACAATATTGGTGATGAAGGTGAGGTGACTTGTACTGTACAGGCCTTGGCCGGCTATTCGAACCCGCAAACCATGACGGTTGGTGGCCTCCTCAAACGCCAGCCTGTTATAGTGTTAATTGACACAGGTAGCACCAACAACTTTCTTGATGAAGGTATTGCTCAAAGACTCTCAATCCATGTGGAGCCTTGTGAGCCATTTGAAGTTAAATTGGCAGACGGGGGCACCCTCACTTGCAAAAGTAAGTCCTCAAATGTCAAGTTAATTGTGGAAGATCACGAGCTGCGAACTGATTTGTACTTATTACATCTTGGTGAGTATGAGGTAGTCTTGGGAATCGAATGGTTAAGGACTCTTGGAGATGTGCTATGGAACTTCTCCAAGTTAGCCATGAAGTTTACATTGAACGGGAACAGAGTGATATTTCGTGGAAACGTGGTCACTTCATCACTTCTATTAGTAGCTACCGGATGGAACGAATCTTGAAAAAGTCATGCAAGGGGTACTTGTTACAATTAAGAAGTGAAGCTACGGAAATACGTGAAGACTCTAGTTCAACATTAGCACCATTGCTATCAGAATTTGTTGATATCTTTGTTGAACCCAATGGGCTGCCGCCCCAACGATCACATGATCATCGGATTCCTTTTATGCCCGGGAGTGCACCTACTAATGTACGCCCTTACTGCTACCCTCACTTTCAGAAAGCAAAAATAGAATCGATCGTACAAGAGATGCGTGATGCCGGCATCATTAGACCAAGTGTCAGCCCTTATTCTTCCCCTGTGTTACTCGTTCGGAAGAGAGATGGGACTTGGCGAATGTGCATGGATTATCGGGGCTTTAAACGGCATCACTATTAAAGATAAGTATCCTATTCCTATAATAGATGAATTACTTGATGAATTGAGTGGTACACAGCTGTTTTCTAAATTAGATCTTCACTCGGGCTACCATCAAATTTGAGTCCATGATGAAGATGTATCGAAGACAGCCTTTCGGACTCATGATGGTCACTATGAATTCCTGGTAATGCCCTTTGGCTTGACCAACGCACCATCAACATTCCAAAGTCTTATGAATGACATATTTCGGCCTTATTTATGTAAGTTTGTTTTAATCTTTTTTGATGATATACTCATTTATAGTTCTTCTCTTGAGGAACATCTGTGTCATCTACGAGCTATATTTTCCTTGCTTCGGCAACATTCCCTTTTTGTGAAGAAGTCTAAGTGCAGTTTTGCAAGCTTTGTGGTAGAATACCTTGGCCACATTGTGTCCAAAGACGGTGTAGCGGTAGATCCCTCTAAGATCCAAGTCATGGTAGCATGGCCTATTCCGAAGACAACTAAAGCTCTACGAGGGTTCTTGGTTTTAACCGTCTATTACTGAAAGTTTGTTCGAGATTATGGCAAGATCAATGCCCCATTAACAGTTTTGCTTAAGAAGGAAGCTTTCCAATGGTTTGATGAGGCCGGAGATGCTTTTTCCAAGCTCAAGCATGCTATGACAACGACACCAGTGCTTGCCTTGCCAGATTTCACTAAAACCTTCGTCATTGAGAGTGATGCTTCAGGTGTTGGCATAGGGGTAGTACTTATGCAAGTGGGCCGACCATTACCCTTTACCAGCAAGGCATTGTCACCATTACACCTCAGCATGTCTGTCTACGACAAGGAGATGCTAGCTATCGTCCATGCTATTACCAAATGGAGACCTTACTTAATTGGCCGTTGGTTTCAAATACGAACTGATCATCGCAGCCTGAAATATTTGTTGGAACAACAAATCTCCTCCATGGAGAAACATAAGTGGCTAACCAAATTGCTCGGGTATGACTATGAAATTGTCTACAAAAAAAGGGTTGAGAATTTGGTGGCTGATGCACTCTCTCGCCTCCCAGAGCATGCCGAGCTCCATAGTCTACCTACACCCACATGGCTCACTTTTGAGCTCATTAAGGAAGAGCAGCGGAGTGACCCTCAGCTCCAAAAGATTGTTCAACGACTGACCCACGATCCCTCCTCTGTTCCACATCACTCATTGGTTGTGGACCATCTCCGCTACAAAGGGCGAATTATGTTGGCTACAAATTCCACTCACGAATCTGTTATCTTGCAGGAATTACACGCAGCCCCTAGTGCTGGTCATTCTGCGTTCCTTCGAACCTACAAACGCATTTCTCACATTTTTTATTGGAAGGGGATGATATCAAGCAATTTGTCGCTGAATGCGAAGTTTGCCAACGACAAAAGGGTGAAATAGTAGCAAGCCCAGGACCACTACACCCCTTGCTAATTCCTGTCAAAGCTTGGACAGATATCTCTATGGACTTCTTTGATGGCTTACCATCCTCCCATGATAAAACCTCCATCTTTGTTGTGGTGGACTGCCTAACAAAGTATGCTCACTTCTGTCCCATTGCCCATCCCTACATGGCGTTGACTATTGCACAGCTCTTTGTGGACAACATTGTCAAATTGCATGGAGTTCTTCAGTAGATAGTAAGTGATCGGGATCAGATTTTTACTTCTAAATTTTGGAAGGAGCTTTTCTGTTTGTAGGGCACCCATTTAAAGATGAGCACCACCTATCATCCCCAAACCAATGGACAAACAGAGGTAGTGAATCGGTGTTCGGAGAACTACTTGCGGTGTTTCACAGGAGATAAGCCCAAGGAGTGGGTCCGATGGCTTCCTTGGGCCGAATGGTGGCATAAAACCACTTATCACTCTGCTACCAAGATGACTCCTTTTGAAGTAGTTTATGGGCGGCCTCCTTCGATACTACAAACCTACCCTACTGGCTCGTCGGTGGTGGATCAGGTTGACTGTGTTCTTCAAGATCGTATCCAACTTTTGCTACTTCTCAAGGATAACCTAACCGCCCAATCTCACATGAAGCATCAGGCCGATAAGCATAGGAGTGAACGTGAATTCAACATTGGTGATTGGGTCTTCCTTCGTCACTAATAGGCCACGACTTGGCCTATTAGTGATGATAACAATCATCCTAATTATATTATTATATTAACAATGACTACATGATAACCTTACATGATTAGATTGTCATTGTTCAATCACCGGACGGTAACCAGAACCAAGAGGAAAAGGAAAGAAAAAGTCTCAGTCTTCCAAATATGGCAAGAAGTGGATATGTCTTTACTTATTTCCTGATTGAGAAGAATCCTCATCATTAGGGGCATAATGGAAGCAGATTTTATGGAGAAGATACCAAGCGGGGATCATGGCGCAACACTACAGCTAGCATTTTTGACAAAGGGAGAGGGCAGATGGGGGAAGTCACTAGAGCTCCAGATTCGCAAAAGGGTCAACTAAAAGGGAATATAATAAAGGTGGCAGAATTTCCTTCCAAGGGATCTTCTAATTCTCACGTTGTGGGTTTTGAGAGGGCCCCAGGAGGAAAGAAGGGTAAGATGGCTGATTTGGGTCCTCAAAAGAAGGTATCCTGTGGGCCACAAACAAAAGAGCGAGAGGAGGCATATGGGTCCAAAAGAAAGAGGGAGAATTCTCTTGACTTGGAGAACATGGAACAATATATAGTACCCTTGGAGGAAACACCAACGGGAAATAGCCTACGAGTGTGGAAGAGCAAAGCAAGGGAGAGTCCAGGAGTGGCAAATTTACTATGTTCTGAGAATCCGCAAGAAGGGGACATGGAGGAGAGAGAAGGGGAAGGGAGGCATGACCCAAAAATCATGGGATTGGTGGAGGCTGTGAAACAGCCCCGCCAATAGCCATGATTCTAATTAGTTGGAACTGTCGGGGGCTTGGGAACCTGACGGTAGTTCGAGACCAATGCCTTTTGGAGAAGGAGAAGAAGCCAAACGTTTTGTTTCTCATCGAAACAAGACAGACTCATAAGGAAATGGAACGGATTCGAATAAAGCTTGGATATGAAAGTTTATTTGGAGTGGACTCTATCAGTAGAAGTGATGGACTAGCTCTATTATGGAAGGATGATTGTGATGTGACTATCCAAAATTTCTCAAGGCGCCATATTAATGCTATAGTTAAGTGATCGGAGGAAGAAGTGGAGTGGACATTCACGGGTTTCTATGGGAATCCGGAGGTAGAAAGACGACATGAGTCATGGAATTTGTTAAAACATCTCAAGAATCTGTCCCAGGGGCCATGGCTTAGTGTAGGTGACTTTAATGAAATAGTGGATATGAGAGAGAAATGAGGAGGAGTTGAACGAAGGGAGAGGCAAATGGAGCAATTCCGCACTACCTTGGAGGAATGTTTTTTGAGTGATTTGGGGTATAAGGGGTCAAAATTCACTTGGAACAACGCAAGGGAGGATGGTGGTTCCATAAAGGAGCGCCTGGATCGGGCTTTAGCTAATAACAAGTGGTGCTCAATTTTCCAAGAAAGGGAAGTGCAAGTGTTGGCGGTGCGTTCTTCAGATCACGAACTGCTGATCAAATTTGGGGGATATAGAGAGGAGAGGTACCACTCGTCAAAAGGGTTCAGGTTTGAGGCAAAATGGATGTTAGAGGAGGACTTTCATGGGGTTATATAGGGAGCTTGGAATAAGGGAAGCAATCAGGGGAATGGGATGGCTGTTGTAATAAACAACTTATTAAATTATAGGAATGCATTACTACAATGGAGTAAGAAGTTTCGTTCTATATAGAGGAATTTGAAGAAAAAGATGGCCCAGTTAGAAAAGCTCCAACAATATGAGAGACCCCAGAATCAGTCTGAGATCAAAATGCTCAAAAAAGAGATAGCTCTAATGCTAGAACATGAGGATCTAAAGTGGAAACAAAGGGCAAAACAGGCTTGGTTTCAAAATGGGGACCGAAACACATCATACTTCCATGAATGGGCCAATCAGAGAAGAAAAGCAAATAGAATTACTTAAATCAAGGATGAGGCAGGGGGTGTTTGGAAGACAAAGCATGAAGTCAGCGAGGCCTTCGTCCATTATTTCTAAACGTTATTCTCCACAGGTGGGACGTTTGGGACTGATGCATGTTTGGAGGGAATGGGCCCAAGAGTAACGGAAACTATGAACAACTTGTTGTTGGCCGAATATAAAATAGAGAAAGTGGAGACAGCTTTGCTGGGGATGGCTCCACTGAAATTGCAGGGGCCGGACGGATATGCGGTATGTTTTTTTCCAAAAATCTTGGAAAACAGTAAATCATGAGGTTTGTCTTACTGTGCTTGGTTTTTTGAATGGTGGTAATTTTGATCCTATTATAAATCAAACCTACATAGCCCTGATCCCCAAAAAAAAGAAACCATCTATTGTAACTGAATTCAGACCTATTAGTTTATGTAATGTAATTTATAAAATAATTGCAAAGGTCATAGCTAATAGGTTAAAAAAAGTGATGTCTGATATTATTTCTCCCTATCAAAGTGCTTTTGTGCCAGGAAGGCTTATCACCGACAACATTTTGGTGGCTTTTGAAGTGTTGCACATGATGAATGGAAGAATGAGGGGGCGAAAGGGATATATGGCGCTCAAGCTTGATATGAGCAAGGCGTATGATAGAGTGGAGTGGGATTTCTTGGAGGGGATCATGCTTAAAATGGGGTTTGACTCAGGATGGATTCAGAAAGTCATGACTTGTGTACGTACGGTGTCATATTTAGTGTTGATAAATGGACAAGCTCATGGGCGCATTATTCCTTCTAGGGGGCTGCGCCAAGGGGACCCTCTTTCCCTATATTTTTTCATTTTATGTGCCGAGGAGCTAAGCCATATGCTTTGTCGGGCTGAAATGAAAAAACATATTACAAGGTTGCCTATCTCAAGAGGAGGTGTAAGGCTTAATCACATTTTTTTGCAAATGACAACTTACTATTTTGCAGAGCCAACCTGGATGAATGGAATAAACTGCAGGAGATTCTGGAGATGTATGAAAAGAGCTCTGGACAGAGATTAAATAAGGAGAAAACCTTTATATTTTTTAGCAAAAACACCAAGATGAAAGTTCGGGCACATATAAAGTCTTTAGCAGGAGTAAATTCGACTCAAAGATATGAAAACTACTTGGGTCTCCCAGCCATTATTGGTAAGTCTCATTTACGTTCTTTTCAGAAAATACAAGGGCATATATGGGACTGGCTAAATGGATGGAAGGAGAAATTCCTCACTCATGCTGGGAAAGAAGTGTTGTTGAAGTCTGTCATCCAAGTGATACCTATGTATATGATGAGTGTTTTCAAACTTCCAAAATTGTTATGTAAGCGAATCAATTCGATGATGTTAAGATTTTGGTGGGGGCACAAGGATAACCTGTCTAGGGTGGCTTGGATGAGTTGGAACAAAATGGGGATGAGTAAGGCACAAGGAGGTTTGGGTTATCGAGATTTAGAGAATTTTAATCAAGCACTCCTCGTAAAACAAGGTTGGAAGTTAGTTCAACATCCAAACTCCCTTGTTGCACAAGTTTTGCAGGAGAAGTATTTTCCCAATGGCACTTTTTTGGAATCAACTCTAGGAAACAAGCCCTCCTTTACATGGTGGAGTATATGGAATGCGAAGAAATTACTACAAGCAGGTTTATTATGGAAGGTTGGAAATGGTCAGTCCATTCACGTATGGGGTGATCGATGGCTTCCAACACCAACAACACACATGGTGCAGACCCCTATTCGAATCTTAACCCAGGATGCCAAAGTCCAGGAGCTGATGGATGAAGAGAATCAAGGGTGGAATATTCCACTGATTGAAGAATTATCCATGAAGGAGGAGGCAAAGGCTATATGTAGCTTGGTTATCAAACCAAGTAGACAACAAGATAGGATGGTTTGGGCAAGAACCAAGAACAGGATTTTCTCGGTCCGCATTGCATACCACCTAGCACAATCGCTGGGGGAAGAGGAAATGGGTACGAGTTCGGTGAGGGGTCCATGTGGAGAGATCTGGAACAAGATATGGGCAGTGAAAGGGCCTCGGGTCGTCCAGATGTTCATCTGGAAAGCATGCCAAAATTTATTACCCACGAAAGGAAATCTCTACCGCAGACATATAACTTTTGATCCTCTATGTCCTTTATGTGAAAGGATGGAGGAGACTCCAGGGCATGCTCTTTGGAGTTGCCCCTCAGCTCAAGATGTATGGCTGGAGTGCAATCGAAAGCTACAGAAATTCTCAACCACTGAGGTTGATTTTCTTCATCTTTTTTAGGAACACTTGGGGAAATTAGATGAGGAGGGGATGCAGTTTTTTGTGTCAGTAGCACAGCAGATATGGTTTCGTCGGAATACAGTTGTGTTTGGGGGGAAGTTGACATCACCCACAACCGTAATTCAGAAGGCGAAGGAGTACTGATGTGGTATTTTTGTGATCAAAAATATCAATTAAAAATAACCACTCGCAATAGGACGAATCTTTGTGGGATACGGCTATATTGAGGGTGTCGAATCTCAAGGACTGCAGGGGTTTAATTATCAAAATTTAAAATATTAAAGTTAACTTAATTAAAAGGAGATTTGATTTGATTTGCTTAAAAACTAAAGTGCATGAAAATAAAAAGAGTAAATATATGAGAGAGAGAGAGAGTAGGGTATTGACTTCACCTCTATCCGTACAACAATGGTTAATCATAATTAATCACAAAAATTCATTCTATGCATGTTATAAATAAACAAGAAACTACCTTATTAAAGAATAAGCATAATCTATCTTTGGTTGGCACAGATCGTCCACCTAACCGCTAAGATGCGGTACGACCCGTCTTCCCTATGTATAAATTATCAAATTCTTTAACAGGATACATACAATCAATGAATAAGTGAAACCCATCTTCGATTGGCACGGACTGTCTTCCTAAATTACACTAAACTAGGGTGTAGTACAATCCGTTTTCCCTAGGCATGGCCTATCAAATCCTATTGATCATATGTCAATTAAACCCATTGCATAACCATCATCCTCATAATCACAGAAAACAAGAATAATTTGAGATCAACAAAAGTAAAATACTTTCTAAGACAAGAAAAGAATTTCACAAATATTGATTTTGGAATTTAAGAACAATTGCATTTAATATGAAGAACAGAAATCAATTGTAGCAATCCTCATAGTTATACAATCAACATGCATAAATTGAAAATATAGAAATTAAATACAATCAAACCATTGTCCTTGGATAGGGTTGCATCAACACCCCACGAAGGGGTTTAGCCGCTCATGATCTTCTAAGCTCCAAAGACAATTTTCTGATTTCTAGCTCTAGGAAAAGCGGTGTCTCTGTTTATAGTGTTTAGAGCCCTATTTATAGGGATTAGGAAAACCCTAAAAACCCTAGAAATCCTCAGAAAACTGGAAGTCAGTCTCCCAGTCCAATTGGGAGACTGAAAACCAAATCCACGCTGGAAAAGGATTGCTGCTGTGCAATACACGCCCGAGTGTGCTTGATCCGAGGTCTTGTGAGCTCAAGCGCAGTGCGCTCGAGCTTAACTATTGTGCACACAAGTGCATGTTTGCACTCGATCCCTGGGCGCAGACGCTCAAGCGCAGGTGCGCATCCCAGGAGTGCTGCACTCAATCCTAAATCCAGAATGCTTAGCTTTTTGCCCTTTTAAGCCCAATTTTCCATGGTTTGTCAAATAAGACCTGAAACACAAAAACAAAACCAAATCAAACAAATAACAATGCTAAGGAATTAACATATGTAAATTAAGGGGCTTGAATGTGTAACATTCGGCGCTTATCAAGTACTTATTTGAGCAAGAGAACACTTTATCTGTATAGAGGCAAGAAAGCAAAGCATCCCGCCCGTGTACGGACGCCATACACTGGGAGAGACCCCCTGAAGGTTATGTGAAGATAAATTGGGACACATCTCTTGACTCAAAGGGGAGTAGCATGGGGCTGGCAGCAAGGAATCACGATGGGAGGGTGATGGCCACTTTCTGTGCAAACACACCTTATATACGAGACCCTGCTTCAGCGGAAGCACTGGGTATGTGGCAAGTAGTGGAGTTGGGTATTAAGATGGGGTGGCCAAAAATAATACTGGAAGGAGATGCGCTTGAAGTCATCCAACATTAGAGAAATAAGGGGAGCTGGTGGGGATCCTACGGTTTAGTAGTGGACGATGCGAAGCTGAGTCTAGATGGTTTTTTGGACTGGAAGGTGGAGCATATTTCCCAAAATGCAAACGAGGTGGCGCATAGACTTGCCAAGCTAGGCTTATCCTTACAGGGAGAGCATTTGTGGGTGGAAGATTATCACCCGTGTATTCAACCATATGTATTGGTTGATCAGCTTTCTATTTAATAAAGGAGAAGCGAAACGATTTCAAAAAAAAAAAAGATTAGATTGTCATTGCAATTTTAATATTATATGTTTTATTTGAGTATTCATATTATATTGATTTTCTAAATTATTATATGCCCTATATTGTTCTTTAATGTTTCAAGCTTTTCATCTTTTGATCCTTCTAAAATGCATGTTAGTCCTGTCATTATTATTTCCGAGTTTACCCATGAAGAATGGAAACGAGATTATAAAGATTCTATGACAAAGGAAGGGCACATACTTGTGCAAACAAGTCCAAAACATCCTGCACTAAATGTCACCGGTGATATTGTTTTGAAATACAATCAATGGGAGCATATCAATGATGTAGCAAGAGATTTCAACTTTGACACCCGAACTTTATGAGAAGTTGCAAAACTTTCCATAAGCTTCATCTATTTTGATATGGGATCTCATGATTAGTTTTGATTTGATTTGCTGGTGGAGTCTATTCCTTGTTCTACATGGCAATGTTGAATCAAGTTGGTCTTCTGTATTTTCTAGTGGGCCATGCCATGAGCTTACTTGGTCCTTTTTTGGGCCTTGCTTTCACATGGGCCTCATGAGTATTCTCTTATTGGCCCAATACCCAAATGGATAGAATATTCAAAGCTTATTAAAGGATCTCCAAATTAAATTTGGAAATTTTCTATTTGCCTATTTTTTTTTTACGTGTCCACATAAAGGAAGGAGAATGGAGATTCGAATTAGTGACCTCTACTTCATAAGACGTAGTTTACAGTAGATTGAGCTACTTCTCGTTGGAAAAAGCTTAAAGGGTAAAATCGTCTGATCAAATCCATCTAATCTAAGTTTATAACATAATTAAACTAGGAGGGCCCACAAAATGGATCGCCCCTATTTTATGTTTTTTTCTCCTTCACCTGCGGTGACATGTTTGAATCTATGATTTGTACAAGAAAACATAACCGGAGAGAATTTATCTCGTACAATTATTACGGTTAGTATTTACCAGATAAAAGACAGTGAGACTGACACATTTCCTTTCCTAATCAAGACAGAGTCCGATTGAAAGCGACCTTAATGCATAGATTTCCATGTAAATCAAAATCAAATTCTGTACTTCACCCTCCAATTCATACGGTCGGAGAGAAACCCAAGGCTCGAAGCGTTCTCTTCCTATATCAAACCCTACCAAAAATCCCATTGTTCTTCAATTATTCTTATTATTCAAAGATACCCTTTTGTTTTTTAATCAATTGGGTAGCCAATTCTTGCCGATCCAGATTAGTTTGTGGAAGAAATCTACCTGGGTTCTTGAGTGCAGGTAAAATGCCGATAACCCATTTATAGATCTCTCAGAATTATTACTGTGACTGCTGTATAGTGTTTCTTTTTGTCTTTATACTTTGTATGGTTGTTGAGAAGATGGAGGAAGAGAAAAGAAAATGGAATGATTGTTGTACTTTATAGGTTTCTAATCACTGGAAAGTTTGTAAACCTGAATTACGTATCGGAGGAAAAAAGAAGAAAGTTGAAAAACCTGAAGTAGTGCAAGTAGTTGATTTGCTATGCTAAGCGATGTTTTTAGATTCATAGGGCCTCGGTTGATGAAATTCAATATGAAAGACTGTTTTTTTTACCCGTTTCCTATATTTTTTCCTGCTTTGCAATGAAGCATTATTGTCACTCGACATGATTTTCCTTATTTGAGGCTTTTTTTTTTTTACTTCTTCTTCTTCTTCTTCTTGCATTTTCTTTGTTAGGCTTTGATTTTGTGATTACAAGTGTTGAAGTGGAGAAAAACCAGAAAGTTTTAAGTGGGAAAGTTTGTCATTCGTCTTTCTGACCAATGAGAATCTTAATAGTTCTAAAGTGGAAATGATCGTCGAAGATGATGAGGATTGAAAGTCGGCATTGAACTTTTTAGGAAATGAGTCGGTCTCCTTCATTTACGGTGAAGACAGAACTTAGTCCAAAGCTTGATCCTGAATCTTTGCGGCAATGGGTTGTGGCCTTTTGCATTATTAGATTTGATCTTGAGCAGGGTCAGCTCATTGAAGAGTGTTACCCACCTGGCTGTCTTACACAAGATGAGGAACTTGAAATTGCTTTTAGTTCCTTCCCAGATTCCGTTTCCCAGCACCAGAACCGGTCAACTATTCACGATTGTATCTTCTTTTTCCGGTTTCGAAGGAAGGATGATTCTCGATTGGTCCATGTCTCTTCCTCCGGGAGAACTGAAGATGGTAAAAAGTTATTTCCAGACAAAAGAAATATCAGAAGATCCAACAATAGCATTAGTAATAAAGCTTCGAGATATATGTATGGTTATGTTTTTAATAGACAGAGACATGATGAGAGGCTAAAGCGAGGTGGGGAACAGAAGTCTGTGGTAATTTTGTCCCCCAGTCCTTACTCCAGTGTGTTTAGACCCCTGTTGCAAATAATGGGTCCACTGTATTTTGACATTGGAAAGAAAGCTCTTGAGCATATTGCTGCTTATGTTTCAATGTGGCCTTCTCCTGTACCTGGTAAGCTAATGGAGCTTCCTATAGGGAATGCTACACTTAAAGTGAACTTGCCACCTGCTCATAGCTTGCCCTTGGAAAATGGAATGTCGTTTGAAGAGTCTGCTTCCTCTATGGCTCCATTACTTCCTAATAATCAGTCAGTACCCCAGGGTCTTTTCCATGATTCAGATATTTTTGGTACATTCCGAGGCCTTCTATTGCAGCTTTGGGTGTTGTGGGAGTTGTTACTCATTGGTGAGCCTATTCTTATCATTGCACCAACACCTCCCCAGTGTTGTGAGGCTGTTGCTAGTCTTGTGAGTTTGGTTGCACCACTACTTTGTAGTGTAGATTTCAGGCCTTATTTTACCATCCATGACCCTGAATTTGCCCACTTGAACTCACTTCAAGAAGGAGACACTTTTCCTCTTATGGTTTTGGGTGTGACAAACCTCTTTTTCCTCAAGGCTCTCCGTAACATTCCCCACATTGTTTCAGTTGGATGCCCTGCTTCAAGCTCAAACCGCCTTGCCCTCACAACAAGGTCTTCTACTGGCAAAATCTCTGCTAGATCAGAAGCGTTTGGTCTTCAGCAGCTTTCCTTGAAGAAGCTTTCTCCTTCAAATTTGTTAAGTGCTGTGAAGTTGAGAAGAGATGGTCCCCTTTGTCTTATGACGGAACATAAGGAAGCCATTTGGAGCACTTATGCTGCAATAACGAAGCCAGACACTTCTATCTTGAATAGGCTTATAGATGCTGGGATGTCACCTAGGGTTGAGGAGTCAATGTCAGTTGTTAACAATGAGATATTGCGGCGGCATTTCTTGGAGCTCACTACCAACTTTTTGGCCCCTTTTGGTCCATATTTTAGGACTAAGACACCTTCAGAAGGCTCTTCTCCATTTTTTGACCCTCCCCCTCTCCCTGCATTTAATGCCGATGAATTCCTAGCAAGTTTGTCAGCAAGAGGTCCAGGGAAGTTCTTATCAAAGAGGATGAAGTCTAACTGGCTGGATTTATACAGGTGATGATTACTGACTACTGCACACATCATTTACTATTATGAGTCCCCACCCCACCCCTCATTTGTCTTATATTCTGTTCTGATCAAATATGGTGTTCTTAAGTCACAATTTTTCTGCATCTTCGGTTTGTTACCCTTTTTCAGTTTATTTTTTTACTCAGGCGGTTTCTGAAAGGACCCAACTTCATGCCATGGTTTCAAAGAAGGCGTGCTGTTGCTGAACAAGAACAGCATAAACTGTGGAAACAGGCAAGGATGAACTCCGACATACAACAGTTTATTTCTAAAATGTCTGAGTTGGAAATTGTAGATTCATTCAACGTTATTGAGAGACATCTTCTTGGAGAAATACAGGTGCATTTCCCCCCTTAGATAATATGCTATCTTCTACTTGGTTGTGCCTTTATCTTCTGCAACCTTTGAGTAAATCATGATGCATCTGCAAAAACTCAAGAGGCCTTTTCAGCTTTCAAAAGAGAACATTCATATGAGAAAAAAAAATACTTACTCTGAGCTCTATAACACATCAGTGATCTCTTCATGAGGCAGGTTAAAGAGTGACCTGTAGCAAGTGCTTAATCTTACTGCATTAAGGATAAAAAAAATGTGAAAGGGTGGTTGACTAATGATTGGTATGGTGATTAGATTTTTCAATTCATCTTAGTAGCGAGTGCTTAATCTTACTGCATTAAGGATAAAAAAAATGTGAAAGGGTGGTTAACTAATGATTGGTATGGTGATTAGATTTTTCAATTCATCTTAGTAGTAACATGATTCCAGTGGGACTAGATAATAATGACTGGGTTGAGGAGAAATCAATACCTTTGCGCTGAATTTCAATGCAATAGTGAATGCTAACTCAAGATTGACGTGTTAATCAATCTCTCCCCTTCAAAATTCCACCTTCTGATACCTTCAAATATTGCAATTCCTAACGTCATGCAGAGCGTAAATGATGTAGGAAAGATTAGGAAAAATCTGCCTACATATGCTTGTGTTGGGCTTGGGGTTAGGAGAATTTGTGGATCTAGGGTTCAGCGTTTTAGACAAAAGAGTTAGGATTCAATGATTGACTAGGATTTTGAAACAATGGATCTTCTAGACAAAAGCATTGGGTTGGTTTGGTAAAGTTTTGCGAAGTGCTTTGAGATTTGAAAAGAGTTTTTAAACAGATAAAAATTGAGAATTGGTTTGGTAGGGGCCACATTTTGAAACATGTTATACGTGGGGTCCATAATTGAGAACTTTTTAGGTAAAATTTTGAGCAGTGTTTTTGAAAAAATAAAAAATTGAAGTGTTCCCCAAAATATAAGAAAAAAAGAAAAACAAAAACTATTGCAGTTTACACTCCACAGTGGTGGCCGCTTTGCGGCCACATCGGGCAATCAGAAGTTCGTGTTGACCATTGTAGGGCATTTAGATGTTCTTGATGGCCATCACAAGGCCGCTAAAAGTTCATGACGGCCACCTTGGGACCATTGGATATTTCTGGCGGTTAGAAGTTCATGGCGGCCACAAAGGGGTCGCTAGAAATTCATTGCGGCCATTGTGGGGTCGTCTGATGTTGATAGTAATTATTTTTTTTAGAAGTGTTTTGTTTTTTACTTTTCGGGAAAAAATGTCCCAATGGTCCCTGAGGTATGGACTTCTATCAAATCACTCATTAAGGTTCAAAAGCTATCAATTTACTCCCTAAGGTTAGAACCATTATCAAATAGATCCTTTCGTTCAGTTTTTAATGGTGTTGGCATGTCATACCAAATCAAAACATGACATGGGCCTAGTTTAAGATAAAATATAAAATTATAAATATAAATATAAAAAATAAAAAAATAAAAAATTATTGGGGTTGTCAAACCACCCCAAAAGCTTGAGGGTGGTTTGGCCACCCCCATATTCGGCCAAAGGAGGTGGCCAAAACCACTCCCAGGCCGGCTGAGAGTGGCCCACCCCTCTGTGAGGAAGATCACCCCAGAAGCTTAAAAGTTTATTTTTTTTATTTATTTTTTTATTTTTTTATATTTATGTTTATAAGTTTATATTTTTTATTAAATGGGACACATGCCATCTTTTAATTAGGTATGATGTGGTTAAAATATAATGGAAGGTGGATAGAAGGATCTATTTGATAACATTTTTAATATTAGGGAGTAAATTGATAACTTTTGAACCTTAGGGAAGGATTTGATGAAGGTTCACACCTCAGGGACCAATTGAGCATTTTCCCCTAATCATTTTAGAAGTATTTTGTGAAAAGTGTTTTTTTCCTTTTTTAAAGAAAAAAAGAAAAGAGTTTTGTGGTTTATTTTGAAAAGTGTGTTAGAGCCACATTTGATTTGAATAACTAATATTTGAGAAAAGTTTTCAGCATTTGAGAAGCGAAAACAAAGTCTGAAAATTTTGCCAAACACACCTTTTAACTCTACCATTAATGTCTCACAGTTTTCGGAACTTCTTGCATTTTGCTCTCTCCAAATGCACAATATTAAACATAGAGGAACCAATTTCCAAGCTTCTTAAATGCACCGACTTCCTGATTGGCCTATCTAGCTAGCCAACAATTCCACCACCCTTCTAGGCATGACCCACTCTACAACAAAAAGAAGGAAGATCGAAACCCGCAATTCTCTTGTCATTTCACAGTGGAATAACTCTTGTAGTCTTGGTTTTTGACGACTGGTGTGAAGGCGAGGTGGGTGTTAGCGGCGCTACTAGATTGTCATTCTGGTGAGATGGTGGTCGACATCTGCCTCGCTCCCGGGCGGTCAGTTGAATAAAGATCCTGTCCAGGGTGCACTTTGAGGGGCCTGCGTTTGGGAATGAAGGAGTCATTGAGTACGTTGGTTGTTGATGTATTCATTCCCAGTGCTTTTGCAGCATTGTGCGAGCCAATGGCTAGTGCGGTGATGTGTAGGACAGGAAAGAAAGAGTGATGCCGGCATGGGTTTATCGAAAGATCGGGACTTCGTGCTTTTTTTTTTTTTTTTTTTTTTTGTGACATTAGTGGTTGGGTGATGCAGTGGGTTCCAGCGTGGATGGGGTTGTTAAAGTGGGTGTTTTGCATTTGTGTGGTTGAGTGTTTTGGGCGGCGGATAAATATAATACTGATATGGTTGTTTGGGACCGATGGAGGCATTGGGATGGAAACAAGCAAGTGATGGTTTGAATACTGAAACAAAAGATGGGGACAATGGTTTCGGTGGTGTGGCTCTGAATGATTTGTGCACGGTGTACAGGATCATGCGACTGTTGATGGAACACAATCTCAAACGCTCTGATATCAATTTGATGTAGGACAAACAATAAACACATAACTCACACAATGAAAGTAGGGAAAGTAGTGGAAAGAAGCTAAAAGTGGAGAGAGAAAGAAAAAGCTAGAAAGAGAGAAGCCAAGGGAAGAGAAGGGGAAAGAAAGAGAAAGAGAGAAGGAGCTGGGGGAAGAGAAAGAAAGGAGGAGGGGGGAGAAAGAGAGAGAATCAATTTCTCATAATTTTATTCTATCAAAGTTCAGTTCCATTGGAATACAAATTGTACTTGAATAGACTCACGACTAAACCCTAGGGCAACGCCCATTTATTGACTTACCAAACATAATCTAGGCAACACCCATTTATTGAATTACAAAAACTTGACGCTTGAAAATTAAATAAAACATAACAACGCCATTAATTAATATGACCTAAATAAGATTAGGTGGACCAATATTTCTAGCTTTGTTTCTTGCATCACTATGAGCTTGTGACTCTGGACAGTGGGGATTATACAATGAATGTGACATTCTTGGCAGGAGATGTGAGACTGTACCCATGAACTTGAACCTATAGTGAAAACTATACCCATGAACTTGACAGAATTTTTATTTTATGAGAGAGAGTCAGCATCTTTGATCTGAGTTGTTTGTACTGGAAATTGCCATCAAGGGGAAGAATGGATTATTGCAAGTCGTGAACCGTCATTAGTAATTATCTGTACTTCATTATTTAAGGTGAGTCTTGTTCAATATTAGAGGAGTTAGAAATCATAGCATGTAAGGCAGAAAAGAAAGAAAGGGGGGAAATAGATCATAGCATTCATGTCTGCAGTATGCGGTGGAAATTCCTGTCAAGTGGAGATGTAGCACTTTGCAAAGAGATGAACATTGATTATGGTATGTTCTAAATATTGGATTGTGTGGAATGTGCAAAATTAGAGGCAAGTAATATGACCAGTAAAAAAAAAAATCTAAATTTAAGGACCTAAATATATGAATGAAGAAGCTAGCAAGAAAGACATGGGAACATTGTTGTTACAGGCTGTAAATAAATCGAGCTATTCATAAATAACTTTTTTTTTTTTTTAATTTTTTATTTAATGTCGGAGAAACTCTCCAAGGCAGGGCCCTTCGAACCCACCCCTACAGAGTAAACCCTGGTCCCGTGCACCGCACCCTCGGAAGTTTTCCTACACGAAATTGGTTAAATCGCTGACTTTTCACCAAGGGGTGTGGCCCCAAGGAATTATTTGCACCTATGAAGTGTTGAACCTTGGATCTTGAAGGGAGCAAACCTCAAGACCAAGGCCTCCATCACATGGACCAACCCCTTGGGGTTAGCTATTCATAAATAACTTGAGCTCAGCTCGTATAAACATGACTCGATTGCAGTTTGTATATTAAATGAACCAAGCTTAAACAGAAATTTAGGCCTGCTTATTGAATGAGTCAAACTCGTACAAACTCGGCTCGGCTAGTATAAGCTCCTATGAATTGTATAACTTCATTTTTATTGTTTTTTATAGTATTATTTTTAACTTTGTAGTAAGAAGATCATAAATATTTAGAAAGATGAAAGGAAATCCTCTTCTTTAATGTAATGGATATAGCTTGACTACTTGTGATTGTAAGTCTTCATATAGATATGCATATATATACGTATATATCCATATTTATGTATGTATATACTATAAAAAATACTTATATAGACTCGAGATTGAATTTTTTAAGATTAGTAGATAATGTTATGAGATATAATATAAATGGTCTATTTCATGATAATAAAAAAATAGTAATAATAAATAAATATATATTATTCATTATAAATATAATTTACTTTATTTAATTAACTCAAATGATAAAATCTTAACAATGATTAAGTAACTAATGATTAGTATGGATTTAGAAAAAGTTATAAAACACTGACGATATTTACGTTATATTAGGAATAAATAAGTTAATAACAAATTTAAGTTCGTTTGAAAAATAAATGAATAATGTTTGAACAAATAATCTAGTTCGATGTTAAGTTTGAGTTTGGCTTGTATTTGGAACAAAATTAAACAAACCTAGTTTAAACATTCAATACTTGACTCGATTTCAGTCTTGAATATTGTAATATCACAAGCTGTGAGTTGCTTGGATGGATCATCCTCAATCTACTATTTAATCACCAACGTACACTTTTTAGGGTCAGAAGTTGAAGCATCTCTGGCAGTGGCATCAGATTTAGCAAACTTAAAATGTATAGCTTAGGGGGCACGTCAATCACTGAAAAACCTTTGTGATTGCCCAATTTGGTAATCCGAATAGAGAAAACCAAAATGATTTCAAACTTGATTTCAGTGGTCTTATCTGTTATTGTGTTTTTACCTGCTATGTACTCTAGCTGTGCCATTTCGCTGTCAATTGCCTGCACTGTTTAACCTTGGCATTTTTCTTTTGTTATTGATCTCATATATATAAGCAGGGGGTCTGTGATCACCATGAAGCCTATGCCCGTCTGTTCCTTTCGAGCTTGATTCGCCCTTAGACTTGTTACGCTGTCCAACTGAATTCATTGGATTTGCGTTCTTTTCAGTAGGAACCCAGTTCAAGAACCTTACCTCGTAGATAGTTTCTTTAGCGCTTTTCTCTCGTTTTGCTTTCCATGACCCGTTCCCAAGAGCACTTAATGCGGTTTACTTGGCTTTCAATGTTAAATAATTAGTCCAAAATGTAGTACATCTTTGCAGCCTTTTAATCGTAGAGACAACTAGATGAAGAGAAGGGAATCGTTAGCAGGAAGTAAACAAAATAGAATCAAATCAAGATGACTGCTGAGGATTTGCTTCGAGAGAATTTTTGATTATCCATTAATGGGGGGATTGGGTCAATTATAAATTCTTTGAGAGTGTGCAGTGGATTTTTGTTTCTGACACTTCCTATCTGACTTCTGATGTCCAGACCAGCTAAAAAAATGAGTGGGTGTTAGTATCCTATCTATACAAGTATCAGTTGTAGCTTTATATTCAAAATTAGTACCAATCTCTAAGGTGCATCCTCCTACTACTCTTTGTAGAGGCTAGACATTGCGGAGCTCCCTATCTGAGTGTACTTGAACCAGACCGTCTTTATGAGTGGATAGTGTTTAATTTCAGTTGATTTGAATGTTAATTGTATCTTTATCATATCTCTTATAAGTTATTTATTAATTTTTTGCACATGTGATGGTTTGAAGTATATGCTAATAGATTGCAGGAAGCTTTTTATGGCAACAAGTTTAGATATTTTCAAAATGTTTAGTAATCCGTGAGGGTGCTCCTTCGTGCTACTACATATTATAGTGCTAAACATGCAAAGGTCCTTCTTAATGTAATCAAATTAAACCAGCTACATAACCCAATGGGCAGATAAATGTTAATGTCCATTCCGTAAAAATGTTAATTGTATTTTGTTTGTCTCTTACTCTTTTCATTTTTTTGTTTTTTTTTTTCACATGTGATGGTTTGGGTTATTGGCTAATTATGACTGGATGCTTCATTTGGTTATCCATTTAGAATTCTGAAAATTAATTGGAATTATAGCACAATGTTTGGTGTGCATATTGCCAGTGCAGACGCATTGTGTAAACTGGGGGCTCCCTATATCCTTGATTTATGTGAAATATGACCAAGCATAATTCATTTTCATGTAATCAAGATACTATGGCAATATATTTACGTTTCCATCAAATACATCTACAGCAATCTGGAAGGGCTAGTGCAGAGTCTGCATCAACTTGCCAGAAACTGAGAGGAGATCTGCAGGCAGTTTTCTATGTGCTTCCAAAAGACATGCAGCAGCTTCTGCTTTTGAACCCACAAAGAGCAGCTCTCCTGCAAGGAAGTTCTGAACCGACAAAACTTCCCGGGCGCCCATTCGTACAACTTGGGGGTGTATCTTCCACTTCACCCAGATAATACTAAAAAGCATGGCTGGTAAATAGATTGACTATGGCATGGATGGTGTTCTCATGCTGCTGAAGAACAGCAAATGTGATTATATTGTTGCTTCCATCTGTTATCAGACTGGGAGTTCTCTGACTTCCAGCACAGCTGATCTACAAGGTAAGGCTGATATCTATACACATTCTCAATTTCCTTCCTAATCAGATCATCTAATGGATATAATGTTTGTTATTTTTTTTACTTTGTATCCTGATCCAAATAAACAGATGCACAAGAATCACAAATCTGTCTATTGAACCATCCGCTCCCCTGAGCACTCTTGAGATAATTGCAACTGTAGAAACACATCCAATTATTCAAAATTCGTGGAAATGGTGTTTGCCTTTTTAGTGGAAGTTGAAGCTTCTTCTTGTTGTCTTCATTTTGAAGGACCCAACTGTAAGCTAGAAATTTGTAGAATAACTCAGAAAGATCTCTCACATGCAGTTTTTATAATCTCATCAATATTTTCAGTCTTGCAGTGGGGGTATGGATCGAGTTATTTTAATGTGTTTGTTAAAAGTGTTTTTGTAAAATGAAGTGTTCTTCATGAATATGTAAACGGATATTTCCAAAAAAAAAAAAAAAAAATTATGTGAACAGATATATATGTAGAGACAGCAAAGTAGGGGTTGCCATTTTGAACGAAATCATGAAAGAAAATGTCAGGGGATTATGACAAATGAAACCAACCTCTCTTATACAAATGAACCAGTAAACTGACAGATCTTCCAAACTACCATATGTGACTCTTGATCTTTGCAAACTATCATTTTCTTTACAATTGGCACCCTTCGTTAGTGTTTGAGGTTAAATTGGACAGAAATTTATGCATGTGATTTACACATGCGAAGTTTTTATTTGAAATGTCCAAATTTATCAACCCAAAAAAAAAAAAAAAATCAAGGTTGAACGGGTGGTCGAACTACTCCTGCAAGGCTGCAAAAGTGATTCAGCTTTCCCATCTTTCAATTCTTTTTATGGAGTGGTTTGGCCACTCCGTTGCTTGAGCGGTAGTCATCGAAGAGGCACAAAACCCTTTGCTCGAATCGCGGTTGATGTAGGGCTTGAGTGGATCCATCAGCTCTAGACCAATTTTGACAAATTTTTCTAACTTGGGCTACAAATCAACTCACCCTATTTTGTTTTCCTCTTTGTTTTTAGTTTATTTTTGGCATTGACTTTTCATATTTCCGATAGATTTCCATCTTCAAATTATTGCTAATGCTATGCTAGCATTAGTTAGGCTTATTCGAGGAAATGTCCATCTTTAGATTGATTCTAGCAGGTTTCAAAAAATAAATAAATAAATAGATAGATAGATTCTAGCATTAATTTATTTCCTTTTGATGTGTTTACTATTATAAAAAAGGTGTTTTTTTTTTTTTTTTTTTTTTTTTTAACGGAAATTACAACAAGTTAAAAAACGAAAAGGGTGGGCAACCCAAACAACAGTCCAAAACTAACCAAATAACAATGCACATATAAGGGAAATCGAAACCAAGTAAGGTAACAAGTGAATTAAAAAAAAAAAAAAAAAAAAGTAAGGTAACAAGTGGGAATGGGTCAAATAAATGACCTAGTTGCGGCCACAAAGGGCTACTATCGAAGGCAAAACAAAGAGATCCTGAAAAGACAAGTTTACTAAAATCTTTGCAAGCAAAACAAAATCTGCATCGCAAAAAACTTAAATATGGGACACCACCTAGCCGCCCCACCAAAACCAAAACAAGCAAACAACAGCCGAGAGAAAAAATCTCCACCCAAGAGAGAAGCAACAACAGATAAGGGAGACTAAATCTCCCAAAATAAAGCCCTAAAAATACAAAAGAAACAACTAAAGAGCAGTAAAGCAAACAACGAAAATCTAAAACACCAAGGTAACGGCAGTGGATAGCAGCAGCCAGGAGGCGCGTGATGGCCAAGAGCTTATCTCTCTTCAAACAAGAGAGAGAAGCAGCTTTTTTACACTTAAAAACCCTTTATTTATTTATTTTTTTTAAAAAAAAAAAAAGGTGTTGATTGTAAAGAAGAGTGAGTTTTTGAATATTAGTAAAATTTCGAGTTTCTTTGCTTTACAAATATCGTCAGATACCCTTTCTCCCTTGCCTAAACCAAGAGAAAGTTACAGTGTTATCACAAATTTAGGAAAACAGTTTAACTTCCCTTGTTTTTATTTTATTCCTGTTTACTCTCTCTTATCATTGATTTGAAATCATATTTAAATAATATAAAAATAATAATAAATGAATGCTGTTAAAAAAAAAAAAGTACAGCAGGGTCTAGATTAAACTCTATAATTTTCAGGGGAAACGACACCGTATAGGAGGTAAGAAAAGGTTAAACCAATCCACGCCGTCTCTTTTCTTCTGGGGCGGCGCAGGTCGATTGCCCTGGCACGGGATCGCCACCGTGGCGGCCATGGTTGGAGTATTTGTAAGGACCGTTGGAGAACGGGCAGCGACGGTGTTACAATTTTGTGGGATGAACTCGAAGAGATCTAGGATTTTAGGGTTTGTTCAGAGAAGAATGTAGAGAATTGGGGAAATTGCGAGAGTTTGTGGAGTAGGTGTCGATTGAACACCATGAATACTCGCAGATGCCAAAAAAGAGTCCTAAATCCAAAGAGGAACTGCCGAACAGTGCCATCGACAAGCACGATTCTTTCATTTCTTCAATAATCTGTGAACAGTGACAAATTTTATTTGGCATTTTCTCTGGTTTGTCTCTTGTGGGTAAAAATAACCATCGTCGTCTAAAGCTCTTGAGGCTCAAAGAATGGAGATGATGAAAAAAACCAAAGATGATAATACTATATATATATATATATATATATATATATTTTTTTTTTTTTTACATGTCCGCATAAGAAAAATGGGGGAGAGAATTCAAACTAATGACCTTCACTTCATGAGAAGTGATACACAACTAATTGAGCTAACCCATGAGAACTGATAATACTATTTGAAATATGCTAGAATGCAATAAAATCCCCACATTTTACCCATCAAAGATTCAAAATCCTAAGTGGCAAATGGCACATGGCCCAAATTGAATTTTTTTTATTATTTAAAATCAAAATAATAAAAAACTGAAAAAAATAAAAAAATAAAAAAAATAAAAAGGGGTGAGTTTAGCCTAGGAGTGGCTTGGGCCATCCCCAAGGGCCATGGCCGCCCCCAACCAGACCTTGGGGGTGGTTTAGCCACCCCAATGGTCAAATAAAAAAAAAAATTAAAAATCTTTTTGGCTCATAGGGGTGGCTTCGGCCACCCCATGGCGAGCCACCCCAATGGCAAAATCCAAAAAAAAAAAAAAAAAAAAAAAAAAAAAAATTAAAATTAAATTTTTTTTGGCTCATAAAGGTGTTTTGGCCATCCCCAAAGGCCATGGGGTGGCCGAAGCCACCCCACGACCCCAACCACCCCTTTTTATTTTTTTTTATTTTTTTGATTTTACTTTTAAAATCAAAAGATTTTAAATAATAAAAAATACAAATTGGGCCATGTGCCCTTTGCCACCTAGGGTTTTTATGAAAAAAATGTGGGGGGTTTATTGCATTCTAGCATTTTTCATACTATTTAGTAGATTTTTGTACGACTATGATGATGTGACATTGAATAAATTGTCAGAGTAATGCTACACTTATTCTCATTTTTTCACACTTATTTATCCACACATATAGGTGGTTTTTATAACCACCATCAGATATGAAATTAATCTCTATTGAATTTTAATTCAATACTAATTTTTAATGTCACCTATAAATGTGGTGAAATGAGTATGAAAAAGTGAGAGTAAGTGTATAATTACTCATTGTAAGAGGTTCCCAACTACTTCTCCCTAGCACTAAATGGCGTCAAGTCACAGAAGAAAAAAAAGACTTTCGCTTCACTTGGTTAAATCTTGGCCTTGTATTTTACCAAGAGATGGATATCAAGATAATGTAAAACATATTCATTGGTACCCATAGCATTTTTTTTTATTAATTATTTTGATCATTTTTAATGAATAAACTCAACATCATTTTGGTCAAAGATTTAATACTCCTAGCATTTTTATTTTATTTTATTTTATAATCATAGATGTATAGCAAGGGGCAAAGCCAGAAACTATTTTGAGTAGGGGCTAAAAAATTTTGTTGCAGCTTAAAAAAAAAAAAAAAAATCTTAGGAATTTGAAGGGGTAGGGGGGCCATGGCCTATACCAGTCTCCCCAAATTTGGATCCTCTCCAATTCAAATGAACTAGAGAAGATCTAGTTACTTATAGTGAATGGGTATTTTTGTCAATTCAAAAAGTGAAAAGACAAAAATACCCCTCCATTATAACTAATTGGATATCTTGTTCTGGTTTCCCCCTCTGTCCCTGCATACAATACAAAGGTTGGATCTGAATGATACTATTGCGTTTGAGAAATAGAGTTTTTAAGTCAAAGAGTGCTTTTGGGCAAAAGCTTCATTTTTAAGTTTTTACCAAAAGTGCATTTTGGCCATTTGTAGGTTTTTTGAACCCTTAAAAGCGCTTTTAATTTTTTAACTAAACGACTACTTTTTTCTTTGAATTGACTTTTTGAACGTTAAAAACACTTTTAGTTAGACCCCTCAAACGCAATCTTAAACAGACCCTAAGTGTATTTGAATAGAAAAGTAAAAATAGTTTAATTCCTTAAATTTATGAAAAAATTAACAGCAATGGGTGCTAGTTTAGGCTGACCTGAAAATTATTGTGGAGGTTATTAATTTTTTTTTTTTTCTCCCTCAAAAGCATCTTCAAATTTTCCAAAGAACGCAATTGAGCAAATATGAATGATTTGGTCTTGATAAGTGCATAAGTAATTTGTAAAAGTCACTCGGTAAAAGCTAGAAATCCTCTTTTACAACCCACTTTGTGGTTCTCTACTTAACCCCTTTAAATTATCATCTTAATGACAATCTATCCCTAAATTATTAATTGTAATAATTTACCCCTCAAACTACCAAAACAATGACAATATACTCTTAATTTTTTTTTTAAATGACAAAATTACCCTTACTAAAATAAAAACAAAAATACTAAAAATTAATTAATTATTTTTTTCAAAATTTTAAGGGTATTTTTGTCTTATTGAAAATTTTATAGGAGTAATTTCGTCATTTTGGTAATATTGGGGGATACATTGTCATTATTTTGGTAGTTTATGGGGTAAATTGTCGTAATATAGTTTGGGGGATAAATTGTCATTGGGGTGGTAGTTTGAGATGGTTAAGTGAACTTTACCCTTACATTTTTTTTTTTTTTTTTAAGAGCTTTTATTAGCAGGTATTGGATAAGGTATTTTTATTTAATTATGAAAGATATATATTTTTTTTCCCTGAGTAATAATAAGAAATGTTTTTATCATAAAATCGGTGGAAGTAATTAATCACATTTGGTTCAGTTTTTAAATAATTGGACTAGAAAGTAGAAACCTCATAGGCGTATTAAAACATCAATAAAATAATTCTAAACACTCTTTTTTCATCTCATTCTTATACTAGTGAAATGATGTGTCAGTTTTTATCGGTCTTTAAATTTTCTTTTTTAATAAAAATTAATTAATACTATCACATCAATCCCGTATTATAAAGTAATGCAGTACACACCACGCATGCTTTAATCATTAATTCAGATACGTATAGAAATAATAACCATTGAAATTCTGGAAACAAATATTTAAAAAATAAATAAATAAAAAGGTATCGATGGTGGATTTCATGCATCATAATCATGTTGGGCATGACAAGAGTGTTAAACTGTGTATGATTTACCAGGAATCCCAATCCCCATGAAAAGGAAGGAAAAGACTGGTCGTTTGAAACAGGACCACAATGCAATCCCATCTCTTCCATAAACTGTCAAATTACTAAGTCGAACATTGATGGCTGAAGGTGACATCCTCTGACTTATTCCAATGTTAAATCTCTTGGGTATCTCAAAATCTGTTCTAATGTCAAATGTTGGGTCCTATTAGAGAACCCGAATTGTTAGGTAGCCGTAGCTCCTAAGTGAAGGAGATCTAAATACATCTTCTCTTGGGTATCTTAAAATCACTAGTGTTTTATATGGAAAACTCCATATGCCAAATTCTTAAAAGTCCAGGGGCATCATAAAAGATTAGTCAAGAATTATCAAGTTTTTTTTTTTTGTTGGGTGGGTTGTTTTCTTGTTGGTTGTATTGCTAGTTGTTGGTGATTGTAGGGTTCTCATGTGGAGAAGATTTTGAGAGTTGTTGAGTGAGTTTTCTTATGATGGCGATTGAATGATCTGATGGTGATCTGTAGAGTGCTTATTACCTTGGAAGCTTGCCACTTGGTTGGGTAAAGTTGCTTGATTTTTTTTTTTTTTTTTTTTTTTTCATGTAAAGGTTGCTTGAGGAGTGGGCTTATGGTGGTTATTTGTATCCACACCAAAAGTCCCCTCATTCCCATCGCTGAGTTGTCTCAGCGTTGGGGATCTAGTCTTTATTTGCAATTAGGGTTTGCCTCCGGCTTTCAATGTTGAGTGTCAATTGTCAAGTACCTAGTCAAAACTACAGTTGTTGGGGTGCCCAATGCGCGGTGTAGGTCTTAGCCCCCGAGCTTGTAGCTTTGTTTTTTCAAATGGTTGTTGTTAGGGATTATGCCCTAAACGCTAATTTCATTTGTATGAAATTTATTTGTTTATTAATAAATTTTTTTATTGGGCATATATATATAGTCCTTAAGTTACATTGAATATGATTTATGTGTTAGTAAAATTTTCACACAAAAGATTTAAGCTATAAACTTTTTGACTTATAAACCTTAGCTCATAGTGAGTAATAGAATTGGACATTCTATTTGATAAGACTATAACATATCAATCATAAGGATCAATTTGATCATGGAAGGGGAGACTTTTGATTAATATGTTGGTATGGTTATAGTGCGCTGAGCTGGACCACGTGAGCTGATATTCTATAAATTATTGTCAATATGAATAACTTGAACTCTTAACTACTTATAGTATTGGCTCTTAATCTTCTGACGGGTCTTCCTCATCCTTGACCATAGCCTCATAGTCCTTCTCGATGCTCAGGAGAAAAGCAACCTTCTGGCAGTTG
This sequence comes from Corylus avellana, assembly GCF_901000735.1. Taxonomy (NCBI): domain Eukaryota; kingdom Viridiplantae; phylum Streptophyta; class Magnoliopsida; order Fagales; family Betulaceae; genus Corylus; species Corylus avellana. The sequence continues at coordinate 17,624,241 of NC_081546.1, forward strand.
GTGTCTGCTTGTAGTGCTTCAGCCTTCAACAATCCATACTTCTTCTTATTTCATCCTTATGTACTCGTCAGCGACTCGAGTTATGTGTTCATGTATCTCATGTTTCCTTCTTGAGCTCAGATAAGGGCTGTACTTCTCTGGGACTGATGGAAAATCTCGCACTACCAATATGTTATGGCATTTTCATTTTGCAGCTGCCTTCGTACTATTGTGATTCTGCCGTCCATCTTTTTCCTGGGCCATGCGAGTAGGCCGAATGCCCCTTTCGAGCAGCTTAGCAAGGACTGCCCAATCGTGACCTTGCTCCATATACGTAAGTCTTCGTGCTGTAGAGGGAGGCTTGTAACCTCGTGCATATGGCTCATATTCCCTTAGCTAGTCATGTATGACTATTTCGAGCTTGCATCAATTGCGCATGTGAGTGTATAGCAAAATCAGGTGCCTGTGCCATGGAACAGGTAAGCTTGTTCCCATCTGAACCATTATTACGCAATCAACAAGGCTGTTACTTTAGCCCGCACCTCAATCAATCAAAATACGATAACAAATCTAGATTTACCCTATGATCCGATCTTTTACCGTCCAAGCCTAGTGCGTCATATCCTATCCTCAGATTGTCAGATACGGTCCACAAAATCGAATGCTCTGATACCATACTATAACGTCCCCAAAACTGGCATTTATAGTTTGGTAGGGTTACTAGCAATTATCCCAAATCAGCTAACTGGGAAATCGCCCCTCTACATAATCAAAGTAAATGCATAAGAATGTGAAATTGATAAATTTGAGGCATCTAAAAATAATAACATAAGCATGTATTACCATCGAACATGGACAGAGAGCTACTAATCAAGATACAGAAATCCTAGTCAAACCTCATTCGACAAAGTGGACCTCCGGCTTATCTTAAATAACCTGATGTGGCAAGTATGCCACTGACCCCTTCTCAGAAAGAGGTTCCCTCAAAATAAGTAACCTACAAGCCGTAATAACTGCGTAAGTCTAAAGACTTAGTAAGTAAATCTCACAGTTGAGTATGAAATGAGCAAGTTATTTATGAACGGAAATAAATGTACATTTTTTAGTAAGAATTTAAATGAGGTGTTGTCTCTATAATTACACCATAAAAGTAAAATTTTATTTTGATAATAAGTAGGTGTAATTCCAGTGGCAATTGCTTGTAATCTTAATGCTGAAAAACTAATGCTTTAGTAGATCATAACTATCATGTCAGGTCTATCTGAGATATTACCCCTTCCCAACATGGTTGATGCTGTCCAAATGGACCTATAATACAATATTGGTGCCCCGACCATTATAAACTACTATCCAAAACTATCAGCCCGACCGAGCTCGACCTCGGGTGGCCCACACTTCTAATAATGTACGTTTTGTAGTGACCCGCCAATCAAACATGGTTGCACCAGTCACATAACAACTATTGGATCCAATGCCCATATAACACACCCTCACACATTTGACCATAGAATTAAGTACACATAGTAAGCACATGGTCATTATACCGCACGTACCAGTATACCATAAAATCATACGATGCATCCAATTAATTAATTATTAAGACAATTACCAAGTTTCCTAAAAAGTAAATATGCCCATATCATATGCGTACTCAGTCGGCTGACAAATCACACATTTTTAAAGAAAGCAATCATAAGTATTTACTTACCTCGTACGCTCGCTTGAGTCCTCCAACATTCTGAATTCCTGCTATAACGAAACATGATTATCGTTATATGTAGTACTAGAAGATTTACTAAAGACACATAAGGTCCTAATCGAGTACGACCAGCTAAAAGATCACAAAACTTTAATCCTACACATTCTAGGCTATGGTCGAACATTCTGTCGAAAGAGCAAACGTTCAAGTTCGGCCATAATAGAGAGAACATTTGGTTAGAGGCCAAAATGCATGCTGGGACTTCTAACCTCAAGTCACCACGCAACAAATTACATCCTAGGCTCTAAATAAGTACATGCAAGCATAGTAAACATGATATTATGAAAACTAAGGAAAACAACGAGTGTTTCTAACACCTTTGAAAAACCCTTTATTCCTTTCAAAGAGAAATGATACACAAACCTAACATGGAAACTTTAAAACTTGCAATGATTATAAAAACAACAGGAATAGAATGAAAGCTAGGTGAATGGACAAGAGTTTACCTTAAAGATGACAAACTATCCCAAAACATTCTCCTTTTCTCTCAATAAAATCCCCTATCACTCTAGGTTTAGTGTTTCTAGTGTAAGGGTAGGCTTAGGGATGAAGGGGAGGTATTTATAGGAGTGCGAGGCGTGATGCCTTTTGCAAAGGTGGAGAATGGGTTAAAATTGTTTTTCAAGCTGTCATCGAACGTTCGGTGTACCATTATACAGTGGTTATAAGGTTGGAGGTTGAACGTTTGGTTAATACCAGTGGGTCAAAATTGGTCAACAAACATTTGAGGTGGTCCCCTACCGAACATTTGGTCATAAAGCTAGGGTTGGGTTTTTAGGGCTATTTTTTTAATTTTTTGGTATTTTGGGGCATCACATTTACAAGCTGCTTGAGTTTATTAAGAATATGAGGTGCAGGATGTCCTAAGTGATTGTGCCATATCTTGGAGGAGGCAGTGACTTCAAGGAATGCTGCACTTTCTTTATTGGTTGAACTGGACAGGAAGATTGGATAGAGTCCATCCCTATTTGGCGCTTGCAAAAGAGTCTTCCCGGTGAGGATGTCTTCCATAAAGAAATGAGAGTTAGTTAGAATGAACCAGCATTTGTTGTCTACACAAAATTTATGGATGGACATTAAGCTAGTTGCTGTAGTGAGACAGTGCAAGATATTGTTTAATTTGAAAGGGTGTTTGAAGGGAAAAGTTGTACAGGACAGAAGAACATATATTTGATATGTGTAAACTTGTGCCATTACCTACAACAACCTCATTATAACCTTTAATGGGTTCTTGAAGTGTCAGATTGTCTAGAGCAGCCGTGAAATGGTTGTTTTCTCCGCTGTCAACATACCAGGGATCTTCATCATTCTATTTAGCAGCAAAAGAATGTGCTATTGCAATCATAGCAGCCAATTGAGGAGGTGGATTCTTTCCTTGGTAAGAATAATCCATTTTGTGATATCAATCCAATGCTTG
>NC_081546.1:17627495-17629154 GCF_901000735.1 Corylus avellana
TTCCCTGTAGATCGACCTCACACTTGCACACACTATGTTGCACACGAATCGTGCGCTTGCGAGTATAATTATAATCTGCACAGCAATCACTCAACACATGTCCATTAAACTTGATAGCCATGCAGACTACCTGAATTAGGTGTCTCATTTTACACATATTTTGAGTGCTCACCAATTGATGGGATTTGTTGATGGCAGTGAGCCATGCCCTCCCAAATTTGTCACTGATGAAACTGGTAAGACTACCACCATGGTAAATCCGAATTACTCACTTTGGCAGAAGAAGGATCAATGCCGTCTCAATTGGTTCAACACCACAATGTCAGACTATATCCTATCTTCTATCTACGGATTAAAAATGGCTAGACAAGTTTGGACCACATTGGCCACACGATATGCATCACAGTCAAAGGTTAGAGTTTCATACTTGAAGAGACAGCTTCAAACACTCAATTAGGGTTTCAGATCCTGTTTAGAGTTCCTCAATGAAACCAAATCATATTCAGATCTACTTGCTGCGACAAGTTAGCCTGTAGAAGATGATGATCTTATCTCCTACATACTTGGTGGTTTGAATTCTGCCTACACCACCTTCATCGCCATGTTCAACTTCACCACTCGAAAATCATCCATGACCTTTGAAGAATTCCAATGTGAACTACTCAACCATGAGATCCTACTAAACCATCACCACCAACAACAATAGCTACACACTGAATCAAGTAACTTTGCCCTCTAGTCTCAGAAAACAAGGTCTCCAAATGATAACTATCACAAAGGAAAAGCAGGGGCCTACTCAGAGAACTTATATCAGCCCAATCAGTCAAGAGGTTATTAGAGAAACAACTACCAATCCAATCTCAAACGACCTGGAGGTAACCATTTCTCCAAAAACTCAATTTTTGGTCCACCTCCTCACTCTGCACCAAACAGAGTATCCTGTCAAATATATGGGAAACATGGACACCAAGCATTGGATTGATATCACAAAATGGATTATTCTTACCAAGGAAAGAATCCACCTCCTCAATTGGCTGCTATGATTGTAAGAGCACATACTTTTGTTGCTAAACAGAATGATGAAGATCCCTGGTATGTTGACAGTGGAGCAAACAACCATTTCACGGCTGCTCTAGACAATCTGACACTTCAAGAACCCATTAAAGGTTATAATGAGGTTGTTATAGGTAATGGCATAGGTTTGCACATATCAAATATATGTTCTTTTGTCTTGTACAACTTATCCCTTCAAACACCCTTTCAAATTAAACAATATCTTGCACTGTCTCACTATAATAGCTAGCCTAATGTCCATCCATAAATTTTGTGTAGACAACAAATGCTGGTTCATTCTAACTAACTTTCATTTCTTTATGGAAGACATCCTCACCGGGAAGACTCTTTTGCAAGCGCCAAATAGAGATGGACTATATTCAATCTTCCTCTCCAATTCAACCAATAAAATTAGAAAGTTTGCAGCATTCCTTGAAGTCAATGCCTCCTCCAACATATGGCACAATCACTTGGGACATCCTGCACCTCATATTCGTAATAAACTCAAGCAGCTTGTAAATGTGATGCCCCAAAATACCAAAAAATTAAAAAATAGCCCTAAAAACCCAACCCTAGCTTTATGACCAAATGTTTGGTAGGGGACCA
>NC_081546.1:17629254-17632666 GCF_901000735.1 Corylus avellana
CTTTGAGAGGTTGAGTGAACACGCTCAACAATTCCCATCCAGAAGAAGGCAAGATATAAGAAGCAAAGGGAAGAATGAAGAAAATAGCGGAATGCAAAATCAGATGGCTGCTGTAGAAAAGAAGTTGGACATGATTGTCAAGGCCATGATTGCTCAGAAAATCTCACCTCTGCAAGCCAAGGCCATACTCCAACACTTACAAGCCAAGGTGGTAAAACCACCCTAATTTCTCAGGGAATAATAGTCGAAATATTCTAAACCCTCAAGGACAGAAAAGCAACCCTCAACAAGTAGTCAACCAGCTCAAGAGCCAGACAAGGATGACCTGAAGGATCTTGTACAACAATTGGTGACTTCATAATAGCAATTTGTGATTACACAACAGCAATTCACGGCTGATCAAAAATAATTCAATACAAAGACTGATCAAGCCATTTCAAAGACTGGAAGTGCAAATGGGTCAGATGGCAAAGGAGCTGAGTGAGAGGAAGTAGGGAGAATTTCCAGCTCAAACAATACCTAATTCAGGGGATCAACAGCAGCTGAAAGCGATCATAGTTCTCAGAAATGGCAAAGTCATAGGAACTGAAGAGCCACCTCAAGCATCTCCAGATGAAGCATCAACTTCCATGGTAAATAAAATGGAGAAGGTGAATGCACCCCCCTTTCCTCAAAGGTTAGTCAAACCGAAGAAAGAAAAGCTCATCATGGATATCTTTGAGACCTTACGGAAAATAGAAATCAACATTCCTTTATTAGATGCAATTAAACGGATTCCTTCATATGCTAAATTTTTAAAGGATTGTTGCACTAACAAAAGGAAGTTTCAGGAATATGAGACAGTGGCCTTAACAAAAGAGGTAAGTGCAGTCTTGTTAAGAAAATTGCCACCAAAGCTAACAGATCCAGGTAGTTTTACCATTCCTTGCAGGATAGGAGACCATTCTTTTGAAAAGGCACTACTGGATCTAGGAGCAGGGGTGAATTTGATGCCTTACACTGTATATGAAAAGCTGGGATTGGGGGAGCTTCAACCAACCTCTATCACCTTGCAATTGGCAGACAGAAGCATCAAACGACCAAGAAGTATACTTGAGGATGTTTTGGTAAAGGTAGGCACATTTATTCTACCTGCTGATTTCATTGTATTAGATGTGGAAGAATCTCCTATGCCATCACCTTTACCTATTATCTTAGGAAGATCCTTTATGAGAACTGCTGATACTACAATTGGTGTGAAAAAGGGTATTGTGAGCATGAAGGTAAATGGTGAGACAATAGAGTTCAAAATATTTGATGCATTGAAATTATCTCAAGAAGATTTAGAATGTTTTGATATTTGTATGATCCAAGATGTTAGTGAGACAGTTTTGCAGGACCAACATAAAGATCCAGTGGAGGCCATCCTCACCTATAGTTTCACAAGGTAGGACATTGAGCCAAAACCTGAAGATGTTACTAATGACATCATTGAAACAGTGCATCATCTTGAGGCCTGTCCAAAATACTGAAGTAAGTATACTCTTCCCTTTGAGATTCTTAAGCCTACTAATACCTCTCTTGTTCTTTCTATTGTCCAAGCACCCAAGCAGGAATTGAAGCAATTGCCAGACCACCTAACATATGCCTACTTAGGATAAAACAAGACACTACCAGTCATAATTGCATCAAATATGAACTATGACGAAGAAGAAAAGCTGTTGAGAGTGCATAGAGAGCATAAAACTGCTTTGGGGTGGACCATTGCTGACATCAAAGGAATAAGTCCAGCCAAATGCTTGCATCAAATCTTTCTTGAAGATGAAGCCAAGCCAACTAGGGATGTACAAAGAAGACTCAACCCACACATGAAGGAGGTAGTCAAGGCAGAGGTATTAAAACTACTGGATGTGGGCATCATCTATCCTATCTCATACAGTAAATGGGTCAGTCCAGTCCAAGTAGTGCCAAAAAAAAGTGGGATCACAGTGGTGAAGAATGAAGATAATGAGCTGATACCTACAAGAGTAACCACTGGGTGGAGGGTATGCATCGATTACAGAAGACTGAACAAGGTAACCAGAAAAGACCATTTTCCATTACCCTTCATTGACCAAATGCTAGAAAGGTTAGCTGGCCATAGCCACTACTGTTTCTTGGATGGGTACAGTGGCTATAATCAGATTGCAATAGCACCAGAGGATCAGGAGAAGACCACCTTCACATGTCCTTTCGGCACATTCGCCTACAGAAGGATGCCATTTGGCTTATGCAATGCCCCAGCCACATTCCAAAGATGCATGACCAGCATTTTTTCAGACATGGTGGAGAAAACCATTGAGGTATTTATGGATGACTTTAGAATCTTTGGGTCTAGTTTTAATGAATGCCTCAACCATCTGAAGAGTGTCCTCAAGAGGTGTGAAGAATGCAACCTAGTGCTCAATTGGGAAAAATGCCACTTCATGGTTCAACAAGGCATTGTATTGGGTCACTCTATTTCGAGCAAGGGCATTGAGGTAGATAAGGCTAAGATTGACATCATCTCCAAACTTCCTCCACCTCTGACAGTGAAAGGGGTGAGGAGGTTTCTTGGACATGCCGAATTTCTCCAAGATCTCCAAACCCCTCTGTGCATTGCTAGGGAAGGAGGCCAAGTTTGAATGGATTAAAGAATGTATGACTGCCTTCAACAAACTGAAAAAGCTGCTCACATCGGCACCAATAATGAGGGCACCTGATTGGAGTCTACCATTTAAGCTCATGTGCGATGCCAGTGACTTTGCCTTGGGAGTTGTCTTGGGTCAAAGAATCAATAAGGTACCTCATGCCATATATTATGCTTCTAGGACATTGAATGATGATCAGCTAAATTATTCTACCACTGAGAAAGAATTATTAGCTGTCATATTTGCTTTAGAGCAGTTTAGATCATACCTAATTGGCTCTAAGGTCATTGTATTCACTGATCATGCTGCTTTGAGATATTTGTTTGCTAAGAAGGATGCAAAGCCAAGACTGATCAGATGGGTATTATTACTACAAGAGTTTGATCTTGAGATCAGAGATAAGAAGGGCAGTGAGAATGTGGTTGCAGATCACCTATCCAGGCTACTTCATGAGGAAGAAGGAGATGAACTTCCATTGAATGAAAAGTTTCTAGATGAGCAATTATTTGCAGTTGAGGTCCAACTTCCATGGTATGCAGACATTGTGAATTATATAACTGCCAAGGTTCTTCCCCCAGGAATGTCTAGTCAAGAAAGGAAGAGGTTGATATCTATATCTAGACAATACCATTGGGATGACCCTTATCTGTTCAAATTTTGCCCTGATCAAATCATTAGAAGGTGTGTCTCAGAAGAAGAGCATTGGAGCATTCTGCAGCATTGTCATCAGTTTGCTTGTGAAAGACACTTTGGGGCTAAGAGAA
>NC_081546.1:17632766-17634196 GCF_901000735.1 Corylus avellana
TCTCTCTCTCTCTTTGAGACGTGGCCAATTCTCTATTTCTAGTTTGGCTAAAATGCGCCATATATAACTCCCGCGTTATTTAGCCTTCTTCTCTTTTGAAAAAGACGTTTGTTCGAAACAATGATAAAATATTATGGGATAATAGTGAAAACTGTCTATCGTAATTTTTCATTTAACTAGAAATTACTAAAAAAAAAAGAAGAAGGTATATGAAAGTAAAAATATAAGTTGGCTTATTTATTGAAGAATAAGATCGGTTTGAATAGGAAATGCAACAAAAGTAAAATCGGAAAATTAATACTAAATATTACAATATAATATCAAACTATACAGGAAAATATATATGGTGTATGAATGACAAGTGATTTCAACATAACTAGATTATGATATCGAGCTAATAAGGTATGTATTTCAAAATATATTCTAACATCTTCTCAAACTTGTTGGGGTTATTCCATATCGGTTGTGTCTTGTGCTTGTAGTGTTTGAATATATATTTTTCGCATATATAGTGTTTTATTTTATAGTTTCCTGCAGATTCATACAAAGAAGGAGTTTTGTGTATTGTTGTTTTTCCCAACAAAGTGGTATCAGAGCGAGGTGCAATCGAGTGCCCTTAAGTGGTTATTATTCTATTAAATATCTTGTGTTGAATTATGGAGGCTAATCTAAGTAGAATGATGTCTTTGAATTATCATATATGGAAGATCTACTTTATGTGAAGCAATTTCATTTACTTGTGTTTGCTGCTGAGAAGCTAGACAGTAAATCTGATGAAGAATGGACTTTGATGCATAGACAAGTCTGTGGATATCTTAGGCAGTGGATAGATGATAATGTTTTGAATCATATTGATGGTGAGACACATGCACGCACACTTTGGAAAAAAACTTGAGGAGTTATATGCCCGTAAGACTGGAAATAATAAAATGTTTCTGATGAAGCAATTGATGTATTTGAGATACCAAGATGGAACTCCCTTAACAGATCATTTGAACATTTTCCAAGGAATTATTAATTAGCTAGCTGGGATGGGTATCAAGTTTGATGATGAGGTTCAGGGGTTGTGTTTACTTGGTACATTGTCGGACTCTTGGGAGACATTTAGAATGTCATTATTTAACTCAGCTCCAAATGGGGTAATCAATATAGATTTGGCTAAAAGTAGTGTATTAAAAAAAGAAATGAGAAGAAAATTACAAGGATCCTCTTCACAGTCAGAAGTTTTGGTTACATAAAGAAGGGGGAGGAGTAAGAGCAGAGGTCCGAAGAATAGAGATAAATACATAAACAAGTCAAATCGGTTTACTAATGTTGAGTGTCATCATTGTGGCATGAAAGTGCACATCATGAAGCATTGCAGAAAATTGAAGAGAGAGAACAAAGAGAAAGGGAAGGAGACAAAGAATGATGATGGCAAGAATGATGAT
>NC_081546.1:17634296-17708095 GCF_901000735.1 Corylus avellana
AATCGCTTGGGTGTTTACCATGGCCGCACTCCTCACTTCACTTATGGATTGGCCAGTCATCTTCATGAAGTCCTAGAAGGTGAATGTAGTCTGAGAGTCGAGTTCCTTGATAGTGTCTTCCAAGGACGATTGGGAGGAAGAAACTAACACTTGAGTGGGGGCTTGGAAGGCATGATTCTGAGCCCGTGGAAGAAATCCATGAGGGTCTTGATTTTGAGCATGATGATGAGCTCCTCCCTGATTTACCAGTTGGTTCTGCTTCCATGAGAAATTTGGGTGGTTCCGCCAACCTGGATTGTAGGTCTTTGAGTATGGTCAACTTGACTGCTTCCGATAGTCGTTGAAAGCGCTCACTTGTTCCATAGGATACTCGACAAAAGCCGGCATAGATGGACAATTCGGTGCTAAGTGCATAGGACTAGCACAGATGGAACAACTATCAACATTGAAAGTGTTTGCAGCATTGATGGACTAACCCACAGCGATAGCTTCAACCTTCTTGGTGAGGACATCTATTTTTAACCTCAAATCAGTGTTCTCCTTAACCTCATAGATGCCTCTTTTCTTGGGGATACGGGCAGATATATCTTGACAACATGAAAAATCCCACTATTGTGAGTTGTCGAACAACTTGTCCAATGCCTTATACGCTTCATTCTTGGTCAAACTTAAGAATGCCCCCCCATTCATTAACTCGATCATGCTACGGTTGGATTGGGTCAATCCTTGTTAGAAGAACTGAAAGAGTCTCCACTTCTCATATCCATGTGGGGTGCATCTTATCAACAACTCCTTGAATCTCTCCCAACTTTCTGAAAACTTCTCATCCTCCTCCTGAGTGAAAGAGCTGATATCCTTTCTGCATTCATTTACCTTTGACATTGGGAAAAAGTTGTTATAGAACTTACTTAACAAGCTTTCCCAAGATGTAATGGACTCGGGCGTGTTGGAATCCAACCATGCCCTGGCTTGATCGTGCAGAGAGAAAGGAAATAGTCTAAGGAAAAATTTTGAAATTTAAAAGTGGCGCACATACAAAAAAGAAAACAAAACAAAAAAAAAAGGGAAGAAAACAATGTTCACAAATTATTTTGAAGATGGCTTTGGAAATGCGTTCGATCGCAGGTAATCTGCGATCGATCGCAGACACGCTGGTGCGCTCGAGCGGCAATGGCTTGCACTCGAGCGTCGGTCTGCTTTGCGCTCACGCGCAAGTGTGGAAATGTCATGGATGATTTTCGAGTGGTGAAGTTGAACATGGTGATGAAGGTGGTGTAGGCAGAATTCAAGCCTCCAAGTATGTAGGAGATAAGATCATCATCTTCTACAGGCTGACCTGCTGCAGCAAGCAGATCTGAATATGATTTGGTTTCATTGAGGAGCTCTAAACAGGATTTGAAACCATAATTGAGTGTTTCAAGTTGTCTCTCCAAGTATGAAACTTTGGCCTTTGACTGTGATGCATATCGTGTGGCCAATATGGTCCAAACTTGTCTAGCCATTTTTAATCCATTGATAGAAGATAGGATACAGTCTGACACTGTGGTGTTGAACCCACTAAGAAGGCATTGATCTTTCTTCTCCCAAAGTGAGTAATCCGGATTTACCATGGTGGTAGTCTTACCAGTTTCATCAATGACAAATTTGGGAGGGCATGGCTCACTGCCATCAACAAATCCCATCAATTGGTGAGCACTTAGAATATGTGTAAAATGAGACACCCAATTCAGGTAGTCTGCATGGCCATCAAGTTTGGTGGAGATGTGTTGAGTGATTGATGTGCAAATTATAATTATACTCGCAAGCGCACGAATCTTGTGAAATATAGTGTGTGCAAGTGTGAGGTCGATCCAGGGCAATTTTTATCTAAACTAATTCTATTTTTACCTAGTTCCGAATTTTGGGATTTTTGTCATGCAAAATAAAAATAAACTAAAATTAAAAATGATTAAATGGAATGATAAAAAGGTACTAAGGTTTTTAGAATCCACCTCACCAAATTAAAGCATACATTCTCATGTTTTAGTTCATAAATTCGACAAACAATTAAACCCTATGCTTGTTCTATTGTTCCTATTAAAAGATTCAATGAATCCATCCATTTGACAAAAGACAATGCATATCCAATTTAGTTCAAAAGATCCAATGTATCCATGCTTTGCATAAAAGACAATGGATATCCAAAGTAAATCAAAAGATGCAATGTATCAGTCAGACGAAACGCAATGAATATCCAACTTCGGCACAATCACACACAATTTTGTAACATAATTGAATTGAAATGAACAAACATTACATTAAGGTCAGAATTATATGAACAAACATGAAAACATAAAACTAATCAATGGCGAGGCTTCATATTCAACCGTAGTTGAAGATTTTAGCCTCTCATGACTTCAAACAACATGATTAAATGGATTGAATTCATCCAAAACTAAAAACATACAAAGGAAAATCACGTTCAGACCTCAAAATGCCAGAAAAACGTCAAAAGTACAATGAACGATGCACCCTTGGTGCATTTTTAATTAAAAAAAAATGGTATTTATAATAAAAGCTAGAGTTTCAGCGCTGTCAGGTCAGACGAGTGCGCTCGATCGCATACTAGGTGCGCTCGATCACACTTGAGCTTCATGTCTTCTGCGGAGCAGTAGCGCTTGCGCGCTGATGTCCAAGCTCGAGCATAGGTGCGCTCGAGCATAAGGTTTTGCGCACGAGCGCATGTGTGCTCGATCACACCAGTGTAATGCACTTAATCCTAGCTCCAGAAATGCCTTCAATTTCTTTGCATCTTCTACATTTGAACCACAATTTTCCTTTACCCACTTGCAAAACACTAAAGCACCAAAACTATCGAAAACATTAGAAAATAATAAAGCCAAAGGCATAGCAAACATAAATTAAGGGGCCCAAATATACAATATTCGACACTCAATAGTGATGCTATGTATTGTGATGTTGGTAGTAATTGAGGATGAAGAGGAAGAAGAGGAAGAAGATTAAGAAGATAAAGTGGCCATTAGGAAAGGAGTTATCCTATAGAAGCTTTGATACCATAAAATGTTCCAAGGAGAATATAGAAACTTGCTAAAAAGGCTCATTGTATTCAATAATTCTTAACAATGATGCATGAGGCTTATATAAGTTGTTTACATTGTGATCAAAAACTAAAGAATAACTATACAAATCAAACATCAATTACAGCACTCAACCATGATATCATGAGATTGTGTATTTACAATATACTTTATAAATACTACATCAAATCTTTCCTTGTGAGTGCACATCTTCATATCTTTCAGCTAAGGGAAGCAATCTTCTTTCCTTTGCTGAATCATTGACTGATGTTAATGCTGGATATGTTGAATCACAAGAATCCTCAACTGCTACATGATCCCTGCCTTTATGATGTTTTGTTGTACATGCTAGTGAGGATGGGCTAGTTGCGTGCTCTGTAAGGCGTGGAGGTTGACCTGCAACTTTGGTGGCTTAGGTATGTCATGTAGTCTAACACCCTTGCCATCTTTAGAAAGTGCACTTGGAGAATTAATTTCAGAAGAGACACAATTCTCTACTATGAAGCTACAAAAATCTGAAATGCTCATAGATATAGCTTCATGAGACTCCCCACACACGCTCTTAGTTCCATCGTAGCCACCTCCCTCCTCTTCTAGCAGTCATCTCTAATGTCACTACTATTAGAAATTAGGCCATAAGTATAGTAGATGTAGAAAATGATTTTCCCAAGCAAATAACAAATCTTTTTTTTCAGAAAGCTATTGTTGTCACTGAAAAAGAGTCATCTAACTAGTCGTCCACTGATGTGACACCCCAGCCCATCACTCTTTCTCTAGCCAAAATTGAGACTCTTATCCATCAGATTTTGTCCAAGTCCATTCTCAATACGACCATGTCAACCATCCAAAGTAACACTTTTTAGTTTATTGACTCTACCTGTTTCAATCATATGACACATGATTCTTCAATATTCTCCTTAAAATTTTGCTTTATCTAATTCCCCTACTATTTGTATTGCTAATGATTCATATAGGTTCTGAATCCACTCGACAATTATCTATATCTAACATATATTTAGTTCCAAATCTTTCGCTAAACCTATTATCTATTGACTAACTTTGTGAACTTGGTCTAGAGTTATATTTTTCTAATCAGGGTTGTGATGTGCAGGATCGACAGACAGGTCAACTAGTTGGGACTAGCTGAAAGATTGCACATCTATCTAAGCCTTCATTCTTCCCATCTTCTTTCCATAGTGTCTACTATCACTCCATCGCAATCATCATACACCACTCTTAATTTATGGTGCTCTCATTTAAAACACGTGTCATTTTCACATGTACATTCTTTAGTCACAAGTCGTCAATTAAAGTGAGTTAGTTCAAAGTCTTCTGAATGTGTTGCTTGTTAATTTAGAAAACAAAGTGCATTCAATTTTATTATTATTATTATTATTTGCACTTTTTGATTTAATACATTACGATGTTTGGGGGCTCTATGCCCATTCTCGCTATTGAGGGATCACTTTATTTTTTTATTTTTTTTGCATATGGTTATTCTCAATACACATGGCTTCATCTTTTACAAAATTAGTCGGAACTTTCAAAAATTTATTATGGATTTTATAAAATGGTTCAAATTCAATTTTCTTGAACCATTAAAGTTTTTCACTCTTATAATGCCTTGGAGTATCAGAAATATATATTTCTTAACGCACTTTAAAAAATGGCATAATTGTCCATCGATCTTGTCCTAGTACCTCTTAGCAAAAGTGTAATACCCCCGAGCTTTAATTAGGTTTAAGTGACATTTTCTTTGGCTTTAATTCTGCCACGGAAGATTTCATGGAAGAATCAAAAGTCAATATTAAAAAAGTCTATGGGATTAATTGATTTATTCAAAAATATAAATTATAGTACGATTACAATTGTTTAGTAGAATCAATATAATTAAATAGTGACTTGTGACAGTCAAGGCTATTTGAAGCTAGTTTTTATTTTTTCCCTTTGGGTCCCTCACCAAGCTAATTTAAATTAATCAGATCAGAATTTTTATTTATTAAAACATGGGCTAAAGAGAAACAATGCATGAAATGTTTGGGATATTTCATATTAGGCTTAGGATAAAACCCAAGCCCAAACCCACTACTACTAGTCCTACATAAACTAATTCTCTCATTTCTCCTAATATTTCAAACTTATCAATAGAGAAGCTTGTAGCTCTTGAAAAAAAAAAAAAAAAAAGACAACTTTAGCTCTTTATTATTTACTAAGAATTCATGTCAAAAGAAAAAAAAAAAGTATTTACTAAGAATTGAATATTCTTGAGTTTTAGTTTTGAAGAGCAAGATAAGAGCCTCCACTCTTGGTTATTCTTAGTCATTAGTGATAAGATCTAAGGTCTTATAATTCCTGAGATTACACATGAGTTTCATTGGAGAAGCAAGAAAAAACAGTTTTGCCCAATAGCCAAGGAGTGGCCGAAATACCAAGTGGTTCTTGCTTTGCAATTTACTTTTTAAAATAATATTATAGTTCTTCACATGCTCTTCTTAAAGTTCGATCTTGGTTTAGAAATTTTTATTTTCCACTTAGTAATTTTGTTTTTGCACTCATATTCCCACTCTTTTGGTAATCTTCGATAATGAATGAGAAAACTTGAAGGGTTGCTCATTCATGTTCTTGGTGTTCTTTGTGATTCTTCACGAACATGCAAGGAGAAGAAAATTCAAATTGCCCAATAAGCCAAGAATTAAGTGGCTGAAAATTCATGTAGGTGCACTTTTCTTGTGTTTTAATTTCGTTTATGCATGTTTTAACTTAGTTTTCTTAAAGTATAAGATTAGGAGATTATTTTCCACTATTCAATAATTTTATGCACATGATCCCAACAATCTAATCTATCTTATTGTCACAAGACTAGATATTACCTATGTTCGTGGTTCATCTCATCAATTAGCTCATGACTGCACCGCGCTCATTTCAATACCTTGTTGTTCTTTGAATTTTATGTTACTTGGAGGGCACACTATTTCATGGTTTGTAATTCTCATTTCATTCATCTTAAACTTACGTGTGTATTCAGATGTTAATTTGGTAATTGATCACATTCGTTGCAGCACCATGGGCTATTGCTTTCTTTTAAGTTCTTCTCTCCTCTCTTGGTGTATCAAGAAACAACTTGTAGTTGCTCACTCCAGTACTGAAGCGGAATACCTTGCACTTCTTGACACCACCTTCAAACTTCTCTAGCTATGCTGGCTCCTATAGGATATAAGTGCCTTTCAAATTGCCCATAATAATGTCTTCTATGAACGCATCATACACATCAAGATGAACTGCTATTTTGTACATCTTATCTCTAACATGGAACTTTCCACCTTTGTTCTATATTACATTTGCTGATCAGTTGGCTAATATGTTCACCAAAACACATCCACTTGGACATTTTCAAAACCTTTTTTCCAATCTCCAGCGGGCTTATACGTTACCACCTTAAGTTTTGTTGGGAGAAACAACAATACACAAAACTCCCTCTTTGTGTGAATCTGCAGGAAACTATAAAATAGAGCAATATATATGCGGAAAATATATATCCAATCACCAGAAGCACAAGACACACGATTTTCTACGTGAAAAAGCCTTCCCATGTGAGAAGGAAAAAACAATGGGACCGTAGTCCACTCAAACAATTCCACTATCAACAATAATGAGAATACATGAGTCTTCTTTAGTCTCAACTAAAGGCATACAATCAGCAGCTATCTTCAAGAAATACAATTCCTTGGCACAAATCAACTTCTATAAGAATTAAAGAAAGATCTCACCAAAACAGAAGTTACTGTTCACAGGCTCAAAAACTGATACAGAATGCTCAGAATCCAATCTCCACCGTTCACAATGAAGAATCATGTGTCATGAACAACCTGCAAAATTTTAGCTCAATCGGACCACAAACACTTGTCAATCGGAGCTGTAGATCAAGGCTGGAAGGAATTTCCAGATTCTAGCTTTTAAAGCTCTTTCCCTATTTTTCTCTGGCAGCTGCTTGTATCTTTTTTTCTTTTTTTTTTTCTTATTATTCTCTCTTTGCAACAACAAAGGACATTAGGTTTAGGAAACCCTATCCCAAATGAGCCTCTTGATATGGGTTTAATAAAAACACACATGGGCTACATAAGTTTGGGTCATCCTCCACTTAAGAGGGAAACCCAACCTAACAAATCTCCCCCTTCCCGACTAGGTGGAGGGATTCGCCATCCCAACGATCGAGCAACAAGTCTCAAGCTTCTCCCTTGCTAGCCCTTCGTTAACATATCAGATTCATTATCATCGGTGTGAATTTTCTCAAGTGCTAGTAACTTGTCATTGAGAGTATCTCTTATCTAATGGTACATTACATCAATGTGTTTCGATCTCGAATGAAATGAAGAGTTCTTAGCAAGGTGAATAGTACTCTGATTATCACAAAACAACACATATTATTGTTGCTTGAAACCAAGCTCTCTCAAAAACTTTTTCATCCATAGCAACTCTTTACAAGCTTCCGTTGCTGCAATCAACTCTGCTTCAGTTGTAGAAAGTGCAATACATTTTTGTAACCTCGACTGCTAAGAAACAGCCCCTCTTGAGAAAGTGATCAAATAGCCCAAAGTAGACTTACGGGTATCCACATCTCCTGCCATATCAGAATCTGTATAGCCAACCAACATTGGTTTGCCATTCCCAAAGCTAAGACTCAACTTGGAAGTGCCTCACAGATATCTCATAATCCACTTTACCGCATTCCAATGTTCTCTTCCCGGATTTGAAAGAAACCGGCTAACAACACCAAGTGCATGGGCTATCTCTGGCCTCGTACAAACCATTGCATACATCAAGCTTCCTACTGCTGAGGCATATGGAATTCTTTCCATATCTTCCTTCTCTTCATCTATAGAAGGGCTTTGCTTTGTGCTTAATGATAAGCGTCGAATGTTGCACATTCAAGCCCCTTAATTTACATATGTTAATTCCTTAGCATTGTTATTTGTTTGATTTTGTTTTGTTTTTGTGTTTTCAGGATATAAATCAAGATGCAATTAATTCCATTGATTTTGGGCTTAAAAGCACACTTTGAGAAGACCTAGAAGATATGGTTAAACTTAACCAATCATGGTTAAGTTTAAATCAAATAAAGAAAAGGATTAATTCGGAATTTCTCAAATTGGAGTCAAAATCGGATTGGATTCAAATTTGGATTCTGCATACGTCTCGGTATTTTGGCCATAACTTTCAGCTCAAATATCCGATTGAGGTGATTCAAGCGGCACTGGAAAGATAACTCAAATTTCTACAAATAATTGTGAAATAGCATTTTCCTAATTCGGAGCGCCGCATTGCCAAAATTGCCCCGCAAGATAGGAACGCAATTCTGGGCGAATCCTATTCCGATTTGGACTTAGGTTTTCTTTATCATAATTGGACTTGGACTTAAATCTCCGAAATTTATAGGATTCCTAGGGCTTCTAGGACTCTCTTAAGCCCTATAAATAGGCCTCTAAGCATTGAGAAAAAAACACACCGCCTCTTAGAGCAAAATTCAGTAAATTGTCTTTGGAGCTTAGGAGATCATGAGCAGCTAAACCCCTTTCGTGGGGTGTTGATGTAACCCTATCCAAGCATAATGGTTTGATTGTATTTAATTTCTAGATTTTTAATTTATGCATGTTGATTGTATAACTATGAGGATTGCTACAATTGATTTATGTTCTTCATATTAAATGCAATTGTTCTTCAATTTCAATATCAATATTTGTGAAATTCTTCTCTTGTCTTAGAAAGTATTTTACTTTTATTGAAATCAAATCATTCTTGTTTTCTGTGATTATGAGGATGATGGTTATACAATGGGTTTAATTGACATATGATCAATAGGATTTGATAGGCCATGCCTAGGGAAGACGGATTGTACTACACCCTAGTTTAGTGTAATTTAGGTAGACAGTCCGTGCCAACCGAAGATGGGTTACACTTATTCATTGATTGTATGTATCCTATTAAAGAATTTGATAATTTATACCGAGGAAAGACGGTTCGTACCGCATCTTAGTGGTTAGGTGGACGATCCGTGCCAACCGAAGATAGATTATGCTTATTCTTTAATAAGGTAGTTTCTTGTTTATTTATAACATGCATAAAATGAATTTCTGGGATTAATTATGATTAGCCATTGTTGTGCGGATAGAGGTGAAGTCAATACCCTACACTCTCTCTCTTATTTTTAATCTCTTTTATTTTCATGCACTTTAGTTTTTAAAGAAAATCAAATCAATTCTCCTTTTTAATTAAGTTAATTTTGATCTTTTGAATTTTGATAATAAAACCCCTGCAGTCCTTGAGGTTCGACACCCTCTCTATAGCCGTATCCTACAAAGATTCGTCCTATTGCGAGTGGTTATTTTTATAATTGATATTTTTAGTCACAAAAATACCACATCACTTAACTTAAAGTGTGTAGCAAGAGGAGAGCTAACTACTTTAGCCTTGTTCATGTTGAACCTCTCAAGCACTTTCTCAATGTATTGCTCCTATAATATAAACAACTTCTTGTCATTTCTGCATCTATGAATACAAACCCCAAGAATCTGCTTGGCTGGCCCCAAGTCCTTCATTGCAAGTGACTGACTTAACTGCTTCTTCAACCTGTCAATTCTGGAAGAATTCATGCTAGCAATCAACATGTCATGAACATAAAGCAATAAAATAATAAAATCACCATCAGGAAATTTCTGCACAAAAACACAATGGTCAGAAGTAGCCTTCTTGTAGCCTTGCTCCTCCATAACAGACTCAAACTTCTTATACCATTGCCTAGGTGCCTGCTTCAAACCATAGAGGCTTTTCTTAAGCCGACACACATAGTCCTCTTTCTTTTCGCTATGAAACCCTCTGGCTGTTCCATATAAATCTCCTCCTCCAAATCACCATGAAGGAAGACAGTTTTCACATCCATCTGTTCAATCTCTAAGTCTAGGCTAGCTGCTAAACCAAGAACAATGCAAATGGATGAAATCTTCACAACAGGAGAGAAAATCTCATCAAAGTCAATACCTTTTCTCTACCTAAATCCCTTAACTACTATTCTAGCTTTGTACTGTGGTCATGAAGTGTTTGTCAAAGCTTTATTGCCCTTAGGCAACTTCACTAACTCAAAAGTGTGATTGTCATGCAATGACTTCATCTCATCCTACATGGCATCAACCCACTCTGACTTACGTTCATCTTCCATGGCTTTTGCATAACACTCGGGCTCTCTCCCGTCAGTTAGTAACACGAACTCATCTACAGAATACCGAGTGGAAGGATGTCGGTCTTTGGTAGACCTCCTGAGTGGAACATCTAGTGGTATCTCTAGTATTGACAACTGATCATGAGTCTCATCTTGCAAAGGAACATCAGTATCACCAGGACCCTGCTTGTCATTTTGAACATCATGTTCAACTTGTGCTGGCAAATCTGTCAAGGGAGCCAAATCCAAGTCAATCAAACCATCACTATATTGAGGCATTGCCTTTTCTGTCTTCTCAATATCATGTATGGTTTGATGCTCCATAAACACAACATCTCAGCTTCTCACTAGTTTCTTCTCAACTGGATCATACAATCTGTAGCCAAACTCATCTAGGTCATAGCCTAGGAAGATACACTATCGGGTCTTCACATCCAACTTAGACCTCTCATCTTTGGGAATATGAACAAATGCCTTACATCCAAAGATGTGCAAATGATCATAAGAAACATCTTTGCCAGTCCAAACTCTGTCTGGTACATCAAACAGATGGTGTGAGATTAAGAACATTTACTGATGTACTCAAAGCCTCCCCCCAAAAGGAGCTTGGCAATTGTGCTTGTGACAGCAAGCACCTTACTCTCTTATCCAGTGTTCTGTTCATCCTTTCAGCTAAGCCATTCAACTGAGGAGTCTTCGGAAGTGTCCTTTGATGCCGAATACCTTGTTGCCTGCAATATTCATCAAAATGACCCAAATACTCTTCCAAAGTCACCGGCTGTATAGGACATGAAGAAATCCTGTCGAGATGTAACATGAGTTGAAGCGCCACTATCAATCACCCAACTGGTCTCATGGCATGCAAAATTAATGACATCATCATCATAAACAGTGAAGAAGTCTCCAGAAGTAGTGGTGGCAACTCAATCATCATTCTTGCCATCATCGTTCTTTGTCTCCTTCCCTTTCTCTTTGTTCTCTCTCTTCAATTTTTTGCAATGCTTCATGATGTGCACTTTCATGTCACAATGATGACACTCAACATTAGTAAACCGATTTGACTTGTTTCTGTATTTATCTCTATTTTTCGAACCTCTGCTCTTACTCCTCCCCTTTCTTTATGTAACCAAAACTTTTGACTGTGAAGAGGATCCCTGTAATTTTCTTCTCATCTCTTCATTTTTTAATACACTACTTTTAGCCAGATCTATATTGATTACCCCATTTGGAGCTGAGTTAAATAATGACATTCTAAATGTCTCCCAAGAGTCCGACAATGTACCAAGTAAACACAACCCCTGAACCTCATCATCAAACTTGATACCCATCCCAGCTAGCTGATTAATAATTCCTTGGAAAGTGTTCAAGTGATCTATTAAGGGAGTTCCATCTTGGTATCTCAAATACATCAATTGCTTCATCAGAAACATTTTATTATTTCCGGTCTTACGGGCATATAACTCGTCAAGTTTTTTCCAAAGTGTGCGTGCATGTGTCTCACCACCAATATGATTCAAAACATTATCATCTATCCACTGCCTAAAATATCCACAGACTTGTCTATGCATCAAAGTCCATTCTTCATCAGATTTACTGTCTAGCTTCTCAGCAGCAAACACAGGTAAATGAAATTGCTTCACATAAAGTAGGTCTTCCATATATGATAATCTGAACCATTCAAAGACATCATTCTACTTAGATTAGCCTCCATAATTCAACACAAGATATTTAACAGAATAATAACCACTTAAGGGCACTCGATCGCACCTCGCTCTGATATCACTTTGTTGGGAGAAAAAACAATACACAAGACTCCCTCTTTGTGTGAATCTACAGGAAACTATAAAATAAAGCACTATATATGCGAAAAATATATATTCAAACACTACAAACACATGATACAGCCGATGTGAGATAACTCCAACAAGTTTGAAGAGATGTTAAAATATATTTTGAAATACATACCTTATTAGCTCGATATCATAATTTAGTTATGTTGAAATCACTTGTCATTCATACGCCATATATATTTTCCTGTATAGTATGATATTATATTGTAATATTTAGTATTAATTTTCCGATTTTATTTTTGTTGCATTTCCTATTCAAACCGATCTTATTCTTCAATAAATAAGCCAACTTATATTTTTACTTTCATATACCTTCTTTTTTTTTTTAGTAATTCCTAGGTAAATGAAAAATTACGATAGACAGTTTTCACTATTATCCCATAATATTTTATCATTGTTTCGAACAAACGTCTTTTTCAAAAGAGAAGAAGGCTAAATAACGCGGGAGTTATATATGGCGCATTTTAGCCAAACTAGAAATAGAGAATTGGCCACGTCTCAAAGAGAGAGAGAGAGATCCAAGACAAAAAAAAAATATTGCCGGCCAAAAAATATAAAAGGATAACACAAAAAGCTTTCCCTATGGCGCGTTACCAGCACTGCCATGTCACTCTTCATTCTACATCAAAATACCAAAACTCTCAATAAAAAAAAAACATAATAATAATAAAATTTAAAAAATAAAAAAAATTTAAAAAAAAAATTCACTTTACCCATGAAATTTAAGGGGCTTTTCAATTCGAACCTAATATTTAAAAATTGGCAATGTATCTCATAATGTTTCAAAAATTTTCAATTTAAACTCTCTGTTATTAATTTTCATCTAATTGGACGGAAATCATCACACGTGAGATTTTGATGCCCTCTATTCTAATTTTGTCTTCATTAAAACCTATAAAATTACGTAATTACCTTATTAAAACCTATAAAATTGAAGATAATTACATAATTATACTCATTAAAATCTATGGCGCGAATAACATGTCACTCTTCATTCTACATAAAAAGTACCAAAACTCTCGATAAAAAGAACATAATAATAATAATAATAAATTAATCCATAACTTTTTTTTTTTTTTTTTTGAAAGGCATAATCTTATTTCTCACACGATTACAAACTACAAACTTTTTTTTTTTTTTTTTTCAACTTATATTAAAATTTACTTTCAATGAGCTTCAAATTATAGAAGGTTACCACTCTCAAAGTATGGTACCTAAAACAGTACAAAATTTTCTTTCAATTAAATGCAACACCTTTTAATTACAATTTTTACTATAAGTTCATTATAAATTAGTGTAGTAGTCCATGTGCATAAAACTTACTACATCAACCACAAAAATGTGAATTGTCATATGACCGTTTACATAACATTTATCACGTTTACAAACTGATGTGATAATTTGCGTAATATAATAGTCCATGTGATAATTATCACGACAGTCACAAAAATGTGAACTACCACGTAGCACTCATTTTCATAAAATATAAAAAATACAAAAATAAAATACAAAATGAGTCCTCGCAATTACTCTAATTGGCAATAAGTTCCATATGGTGTCAAAATGTTCATAATGGTAGGATACAGTAACCTATTTGTTACTTTTGCATACCACAAGAACTTCTTAGAACATTTTTTATACCACAAAAAAACTTATTGCAAATCAATATACTCAAATAGACTAATTTTATATTTTTCCCTAAAATATAAACCCATACATGATTTTATAAAAAAAGTTATATAGTAAAAACTTAAATACCTCAAATATTTTCTTAAATTATTAAAAAGCATCTCTCTTGGGAAATAAGAAGCAAGAGGAACCGTCAACAATGGTGGTTCAATGGCCTAAAGAAATTTTTAAGTGGTTAGGGCATGTACTAGGGCATGGGTTTGAATCTCTGCAATGGAGAATCCTCACATATGTTTGATTAGTATTAGCAGCTTTAGATTCCCATTGATGTCCTGGTGGAGCTGGGTCAGGTTATGGCTTAGCCAAACTTGATAGAGCGCCTGCAGTTCCCAATGTCTAAGCCCCTCCTATGCAGCTCCCAACGTGTAGGTACTACTATGGTCATGCCCAGGTAGGATAGCCACAATTGGTCTCTCCGTCTTATCCTTTTAATTAAAAAATTAAATTAAATTAAATTAAAAAAAAAAAAAAAAAAAAAAAAAAAAGTTAGGAGGATAGCGTGAGCATAGAAGAGCGTGGCTGATAGCACATGTGATGATGGGTAGTTTGAAAGATTCTCTGGGCCTCCCCTCCCTATTTTATGAGCTCCATGATTGCAAATATGTCACCACCAAGTGAAAAAGATGGCAGTCACAAGATTTTTATTTTATTTTATTTTATTTTTCTCACTAAAGTCTTGGGAGCATGATATAATGAACATGACAAAAGAACCCATCCCTTCAATTTCCATTGTGGTCCTCTCAAATTGATTTTTTGATACCCACCTCACTCCTTATCCTACACCCATTCTGTCCCACTTCCTCTTATCCTACGCACCCCCCCTCTCCATTCTTTCTTTCTATAATTTTTATTTTTATTTTTTTCTTTCTCAAATAAATGAATTGAACCCATTAATTAACCATCTTCAACCCACAGCATGTCAAGTGCAACAGCTTGGAGCAAAGAAGAAGAAAAAGCCTTTGAAAATGCCATTGCAATGCATTGGGTGGAGGATGATGAGGAGGAGGGCAAAGAGAAATGGGAGAAGATTGCTTCAAATGTCCCAAGCAAAAGCATGGAGGAGTTGAAGAAACACTATGAAATGCTTGTGGAAGATGTGCTTGCAATAGAGGCAGGAAATATCCCACTTCCAAGCTATGTGGGAGAGGAAGCAGCTTCTTCCAACAAAGACTCCCATGGCTTGTCTTCTTCAGAGAAGAGATCAAGTAATTGTGGTTATGGAAGTGGGAGTGGGTTTTCAGGGTTGGGAAATGACTCAGCTGGCCATGGAGGGAAAGGAGGATCCAGGCAAGACCAAGAACGCCGGAAAGGGATTCCATGGACAGAAGATGAGCATAGGTACCTTTTTTTTTCAATTACTTTGAATTTATTCACAAGTTATACATCTTAAGTATGGATATCCAACCCAAGAAAAATGGTTTTTCTTACGAATTTTGAGTAGAATTTACTCTTGAAAACCGGCTGCAATGACAAGGTGTTCACGTAAATATGTGAGATGTACACTTTCGCAGCCGATGACTCCGATGACCCACTCTATCGATATTTCTTTTGACAGCTTCATTCATTTATTAGTATTCAACAACTTTATTTTAATCCAGCTTAGTGGGTCTTTGGCAAATCATATATGGATAAAGAAGCTATGGTTTATGTTGGTTTTTCTTTTTTAGGTTGTTTTTGCTTGGTCTTGACAAGTTTGGAAAGGGAGATTGGAGAAGCATTTCAAGGAACTTTGTAATTTCCAGGACTCCCACACAAGTGGCTAGCCATGCCCAAAAGTACTTCATTCGCCTCAACTCAATGAATCGAGATAGGAGGAGATCTAGCATCCATGACATTACAAGCGTCAACAATGGAGATGTCACGACTTCTCATCATCATCATCACCATCACCCGCCAATTACCGGCCAACAGACCACCATGAACATGTCAAGCGCAACCGCTATAGGACCACCGGTGAAGCATAGGCCGCAGGCGCCGCCCATGCCCGGTATAGGCATGTACGGAACGCCGGTTGGGCATCCAGTTGCTGCTCCTCCTCCGGGGCATATGGGGTCGGCGGTCGGGACTCCTGTGATGCTTCCTCCTGGACACCATCCACACCCTGCCTATGTTGTCCCAGTTGCTTACCCAATGGCACCACCGCCAATGCACCAATGACATAATTAATTCCTCTTTTGAGATCAGAAACAAGTGGGATTGTGAGATAGGGAAAATCACACTGCATGCATGGGAGACTTATTTATGACGTTACTGATCAAATCTGTGTATCAAATTCTAATCAAATCAAGTTTCATACATTATAATTCCTACTTTTATTAGTTGCATTTCGTTTGTATATATACCAGATAAGATATTTTTGCTATATTTATATATAAATTCATGAAATAAAAGAAAGAAGAAAATGATTGATGGAAAGGTGTTATTTACTGTTATTGTGTCCAAAACAAAGTGACCCCATGCATTTATTTCTCACGCTTTATCCTGGACCTCCTTCCTCCACAACCACAAACTGCAAGAAGCTAATACTTTCCAGTGGTCCTCATTTCCTCAGGAACCTGTGTCCCTTAATTTACTTCTTGCAATTTTTGTCAATTTTTCAAAATAGATCGGAAATTGTTTGAGCATATTATGAAGTTCAAAAATCAAAGTCATAGTTACAATCTACAATCTAACTACGGTTAAAGACTATCACCTAAGTATAGTTGAAGACTACCATCTAACTACAGTTAAAGTTTAATTACAGTTGAAAGTCTATTATCTACCTAAAAGTCTATTCGTATCTAACATAATTCTCCTATAAATATTACATTGTAAATATCACTAAAAAAAATAAGAGCAAAATGTAGCCCTTTAAAATTTATCATGTGAACGTAATTTATAGACCAAACAACGTAATTCTATATCTATTTATTATTCCGCTTTATATTTATTTGTCTATCGCATTATTAGTTTCTATAGGAATCGTAGCAATTATTCAAATCCAGACCATTTCTTTTGTAATTTGATGGCTGGCAATGTCAGTATTCGAACTTAAAAAATCATTTCTAAAGTTACCAACGTCTCAAATCTTTGCCACCTCCTCCTACTACTGCCTCTTCCGGCATTCTCACCGTAGAACCTCCCCCTCCCGCCTCCATCATCTTCATCTTCATCACCAGCCGCCACCAACTGGGCATCACTTTGGCTGTTTGAATAATATGGGTTGTTGAGACCACCAGCACCAATCACCACACCAGCAACGATACAACAATGATTGACGGCCACTGGCCATAGGGTAAGATGGACAGGAGCTGTATTGTGGGTTTTTTTTTTTTTTTTTTCTTGAGGTTTCTTACTTTTTACATGAATTGCTGATGTGGCACATTTTCAAATGTCTATTACAACTAAGGTTGGCAATTTTGACACGACCCACGAACTCGACACAAAGTTATAGGATTTGGGTTTGATTTAAACGAGTTTGGATCATAATCATGTCAACCTGTTTATTTTTCATGTCTGGCAGGTAAACACGCTTCACCAGAGGGTGACCCTTGAGGGAAAATAAAAAAAAACCCTAAACTAAAGCCCAAGTATTATTATTATTACATTATTTTTCCTACTTTTCAATCAAATGGGTCGGGTTGGGTCGATACACCTTATAAGTAAATAGGTGTGCCAGATCGTGTAAACCCAACACGGCCTATTATTTTAAATGGGTCAAATGAGTCATATCAAGTTACCCAACTATTTTTCGTATCGAGTTACATGGTTATTTTTCGTATCAAGTTATCCAATTATTTTTCGTGTCATGTCCATATTTTAGAGTTCAACCCGTTTATATAAACGGGTCGTGTTTGTGTTTAGGCTAATCAGGTGGCGGGTCACTCAGGTCGTATTCAGGTTGACCCACCAACCCATTTTGCCACCCCTAATTTACAACACAACGGCTGGATTTGAGAAATTGTAGGGAATCTCAATCCTTTGAGTAACAATTCATTGCTGTTTTATGAGCCAAGTAATCAGTCCACAGAGCTTGGAAAATAATTGTCTCTTTACATACACTACATCTACAAATGAGGGGAGAAAGTGGGAAATCTGGTGCAATTAAAGCCGCCAAAACATAATGGGAATGCCAAAAAGTACATTATCCTCAAACTAGATGGTAGTATACAAGGGGTGCGAAACGTTAAGAATTACAAAATCAATCAGCACCTCTTTGATTTTACATGGAGATGCCCATTTAGGAGATGATACAATAAACTTTTCTGTCCCCATTTCCACCATAATGGTGCCACAGCCCGCCGTCTCTTTTTAATCCGATTCTCTGCACGTAAGAGAGAAAAAGGCTATTAGAAACTTTAAAATGACCCATTTTCAAATCCTACACAGGTTCTGCATTGCTATCGAGTTTCTCTTCGTTTTCTAGAAGAGGATCTAAATTTTGGATGAAAATACTCTATGCATTTAGAGGAATGGATAGAGAGAGATCCTCACTTTTGTTTTTCAGACAGTACATTCCCCATTGCGCCTGCAAATCCAAAAATCTGGATCCTAGAGTAGGCCAGAAGTTCATCTGAATCTTAAGGACTTCCAGAGCAGTTTGCGCGCCAGCTTTGGAAGGTAAAGCGTTATCCAAATTGCATCCAGGACTTTCACCCAGTAATACCTTTTCCAAGGAAAGCCAAGTCAGAAATAAATCGCATTAAATAAATAAAAGATAACAATGAGCTTGATTTTTCATTATTGCAGTGGTATAGAATAAATTGCCTCAAATGCTGGCAACTATGACATCCCAAACACCTAACACTAACATCAAAGCAATTTCTTGTTGGTGATAAGTTTTAAACAGATGAAACCAAGCAGATCTGTAACGCCCAAGTGGCTTCTATCTGGTCCGGGACCATTTAAATTTTACAATGTCGTCCCCAAACTTGACAGACTATTACAACATTAACCATCAACCGTCTGTCACTAAAAGTACGTGTAAATGCGCATGAAATAAGACACGTTTCCACCAAAACAGACATGACCCTCACATTGACCAAGCCAGATGCCATTTCCTACTGAAAGTGCCCCCAAGTCCAGCACATGACAAGAACGTCCATTGCATTTATAGGCCGGAATTGGAAGTTGGATTGGTAGGAAACATGTGAGGCTCACGTGTGTATGTTTCATTGGCTCAGATGATGTCTGACATATTTTCTGTCTACTCGTACTAATGGATGGTTCACATTTGTGGCATATGCAAAGTTTCCGGTTAACATTACTATAATATGATCAAGAGCCAAATAGAAACAAAATCAAAGTTGGATGATTTAAAATGTAGTTAAGCCTCACAAATAACACATTGCAGGTATTGGAAAAAATATTCACCTTAATCACTGCAGTAGCAGAAGATGATATTGAACGTAGATTATAGCTGCAACCAAATAGATTATTCAAGTTAACTCAAATGAAGTGCACGGGTGATGATAGTAAAACCAAGTATCAAAAAGGAGGGACTAGGGACAAACCCGCCCTCAAGAATAACAAGCAACTTTCCACTAGAGAGGGCATACAACATGTGAGTCATCTGTGCATATCCTGCAGGCGTAACCTATATAAAAACAAAAATTACTTTGTGATGCAAGGAACACAATAAGTTAAAACAATGTAACACTGACAAACTCAGGAGTGCTAACATCTAATTAAAACAAGCAAATGACACAAGCCATCCATTGCTCAAGTTTAACGTGACAGTAAATTTAAGCAGTGAGTTTTACCCTTTGGATGCAGCTCATTGCACAGTTTCACTAGAAACACCAAAGAGGCAACCAAAAGGTTCTGGCCACACTGCTTATCAAATTGAATAATCTAAAGTGAAATGACTACAAGCACAAAAATTCAGTCTGCCGATAAGAGAATCCTTACATCACAGCATCCTAGGGGATCACCCCTTGCAGCATCAAACCCAGCTGATATGATGGTGAAATCAGGAGCAAACTCAGAAGCTGCAAATTTTCCATTGGAAAACCATTAAATGAATTTCAGATAATAATCAAGAGAAGAAGATTGCACTTGTTTCAAAATATGAAATTAATGTACTATACTAAACAGCAAAATACAAATATGAAAGTCCAATAAGCCTGTATCAAGTGAAAGCTCCATCTACCAGGAGAAGAATGGAAACTTAAAAAAAGTATAAACAAGTATAATATGTCCTGGATAATTTCACTTTTATAAAAAAGAACAGAAAGAAAAATATTGCAAGCACAATTGATTGTGTCAGACATTCTGCATCTTAGCTTAAGCGAATTATATGAAAACATAAAAGGCAAACTGGTAATCATAGATTAAGAATCCAGAGCACTTTCAGACATCCTTTTGCCAAAATGTAATAACCACTGTTTGCACCTCAATCTTCCAGTCCAGACTTATCAAATAAATTGCTTTATTTAACAAATGTGTGGGTAATGTTGGGGGGGTGGAAGAACGGAAATTCCACGGTTCAAGTAAAAGCAAGAAGAAAATAGAGACAATAAATTGGTGTAAATCAAACGGACCGAACAGATTTTGCAGTTTGCAGGTACCAAAAATCTAAAGGAATCCAGATAACCATCAAAGCACATCCATGAAATCTATACTAAAGAGCATGATAATTCTGCCCCAGCCATTATCATGGTCCATTCACAAACCATCAATCAGTTTGTTCCATCTTTACCAAAATTTATTCTTCACTCCAAGGAGAGAAAGAGAGAGAGAGAAGAAACTATGATATAATCACCTATAGGAAGCACAATATGCTGAAAGGCAAAAATATAATCGTTATCGCCAACACCCCCACAACTCCATGGAATATTCACACAGTATCCTTCTGCCCCCATCGTACCAACCTGAAAAAGGTAAAAATATCATCTATGAACATTAGTTTTAGTTCACATACCTACTAAATAGCGTAATGAAATAATCAATAAAACAAAACTATAGCCATAAAACAATTAGCAGAGAATCGTAAATCTAGACAGAGCAAAGGACCAATAGGATTTGAGGGAAAAAGAACGATATACAAAATCCTGATTCATGCCAAGTTGCCAAAGGAATTTGTTGAAAACACAGGAATACTACTTAAATACTGGTTGCTTGATATGAATCTGTATTAAGGGTTAATCCATTTTACATACATCAATGTCATTTGAGGCATCCAACAACAGATGTAGGGAATTGAAATTTATTCACTAGAAGAAAAAGTTATTCAAGGGTATGTGCTACAGGTTACATGATTGCCCAAATAAATTTGGGAATACATGAGACTAGAGAATTTACAGAAGTGGCTCGATGAATTCATAGCTGTCTGTCAATATATTCATAATCTATCTAATATAACAATATAGTGATAATATATCTACTTTTATAAGAAACCATCAGCTTTCAACCTTTCACAGGCTTATGCTGTATGGCAGTTTGATGTTGCCATGCCCAATTTTTTTTTTTTATAAGTAATTGAGATATGATTAAAAGAATATGGGACCCCTGGGTACACATGAAGTATACTAAAAAAAAAACATCTAACTAGAAGAAAAGAAAAAGATTTAAGGAAATCATGGTAACTAACCATCAAAACAGAAACAACTGCAGTCGTCCAGAGATACAAAATAATGAATAACAAAGACTTAAGCTCCTCCAAAGTCCTCTCACGGTCCTCAAAACTTCTATCATTCACTTTTCTCCATTAACACCACAAAAGACACGAGGGCACCATCTTTTACATAGCATCACTCCAAGTGTTGCCAGCAGTTCACCAACAATCATACAAGTCAATAACTTGTCTAAGCATAACCCAAGACAGCCCAAAGAGACTAAAGAAAGCATTCCATAAGGCACCAACAACTTTAGAATGAAGGAGAAGATGGTCTAAGGACTCCCCATTTCTTTTACACATGCAAGACCTATCGACCACAATGGCATATTGCTTCCTAAGAATGTCCATGGCAAGGATCTTTCCTAAAACTGCCGACCAAGCAAAAAAGGCCGCCCTCAAAAGAGCCTTACTCCATCAAAACACTCTTCCAAGGGAAGAGAAAGCCATCATTACAACCCAAGACACTGTAGAAAGATCTAACATCGAACAACCCTCTCTTGGAGGGGGCCCACCAAAGATATCCACCTCCCAATCATGAGCCACTCTAGCAAAGCTTACGTTCTACTTATTTGAGCCATAAGAAAGCTCCAAGTGAGCCAATAGAGAAGCATTCTCAACGAAAGCAATACCATATAAATATGAAAAGGCTTCCTTTAGGTCCATATCCTCACACCACAGATCATGCCAAAATCTAACCTTGGAACCATCTCCCACTTTAAATATGGTATGACTTCAAATACTCCAGCCCCTCCTAATATTTTTCTATAACCCAACCCCATACACCTCAAGAGGCTCATTAAAACACCACTCACCCCACAAACTGCCAAACTTATAGTCCACAACAACTATCCACAAGGCCCCTCTCTCATGCACATAGCACCATAGCCATTTTCCTAAGAGAACACAATTGAAAATCAACACATTCCAAACCCCCAACCCTTCCTCAGAGATCGAAATACAAACCTTGGACCAGCTTGCCAAGTGATATTTGAACTCTTCACCTAGCCCACCCCATAAGAAATCTCGTTGAAGCTTCTCAATACAGTTTGCAAAGGTGCAAGGTGAGGGAAGAAAGACATGAAGTATATAGGCAAGTTGGAAGTGTGCTCTTAATAAGGGTAACCCTACCACCTTTCAACAAATACATCCTTTTTCAACTAGCCAAATGGCATTCTCTCTTTTCAATAACACCATTTCAAATAGACTAGGCCTTCTAGGAGGCCCCCAATGCAAGACCAAGGTACTTCATAGGCAAAGAAGAAAGCCCATAGCCCAGAATGCCAATCAATCCATTCACATTATCAACATTACTCACATGAACCAATTCCAATTTAGCCAAAATGATCTTCAAACCAAAGACAGCTTTGAAGCATAAAACTAAAGCACACAAATAGCAAAGGTGATCAGGCTTGGCCCCACAGCAAACCAAAGTCACCCTCAAACAGCATATATGATATGTTAGCCACACAAAAATGCCTGAACCTCACGGTCAAGCCTGAGAGAAAACCCCCATCATCATTAGTTGTAGAACAAAGAGAAAAGGCAACAAAGGATCTCCTTATCTCAAATCACGAGAACTACTGAAGAAACCAATTGGATTGCCATTCCAAAACGAAAAAGTGCACAAAAGAAATACAATGTGCTATCTTAGTGTGTCATTTCTCCCCAAAATCACACCTCCTCAACAAGTAAGAAATCACAATTGAGATGATCTTAGGCCTTCCCAATATTCAGCTTGCACGGTGCCCTTAACTCACCAGATTTGATCTTGCTATTCAAACATTCATTAGCAATGAGCATTGAATCAAGGACTTCCCTACCTCTAACAAAAAAGCGTTCGGGGCTTCAAATCAATTTTCTCCATGACCCTTTTCAACCTGTTGGCTAGGACTTTAGCAATAATCTTGTAAACTCCACTCACAAGACTGATAGGACAAAAGTTCTCAAGATCAATGGCCCCAAAAATTTCTTCAAAATGAGGGTAATGAAAGCGGCACCGAAAGTTTTATGAAACTTGCTACTAACATGAAAATCATGGAACACCCCCCATGATATTTGCCTTGATCACCTCCCAACATACTTGGAAGAACGCCATAGAAAACCTATCAGGGTCTGGCACCTTCCCTCTATTCATACCTTTCACACCATCAAGGACCCCACTCTCCTCAAATGGTCTCTCTATCCAAGAAGCCTCCTCCACATTAATGGAATCGAAATCAAAGCCATCCAACTTGGGACGCCAACTAAACTATTATGATAAAAGCTTGTGATAGAATTGCACAATGTGATCTTTGATTGCCAGTTGATCAAAAGATATTGAGCCATTGAGTGACGACGACTCAATAGAGTTGTTTCTCCTATTCGAGTTGGCTACCCGATGGAAAAACTTCATGCAATTATCACCCTCTTTTAACCAAAGAACCCAAGACTTTTGCCTCTAACTTATCTTCTCCAATTCCCCAGTGAAAAAGGTCTTCCTTAGTTTCTCTTCATCACCTAAGACTCTCACTTCCTCTAATCCATCAAGAACAAGCAACTCCTCCAAAAGAGTTTTTTTTTTTTTTTTGGGTTTGGGGTGGGGGGTCTGGGGGATTCTACACCTGCTCATTCCAGGCTCTTAAATCAACTTTCAAGGCCTTAAGTTTAGGAGCCTAAATAAAGCTAGGGGAGCCTTGAAACCAATTAGATGACCACTACCTCACCTTGTCCACAAAACCATCGGCCTTAAGCCACATATTCTCAAACTTAAAGCATCTGTTGCCCCCTTGAATACCACCCAATCAAGAGGAATGGGGAAGTCCACTGAGCATAATATATTCATCCTTTTCTAAGATAAATCAAGGAACTTGGCTTCCCATTCCAGAGAAATAAGAAATTTATCAATTCTAGATCAAGAAGGGGACTCCCGGTTGTTGGACCACAAAAAACTCCCTCCTACAAGGGGAAGGTCCATGGGATCCTGCTCAGAGATAAAATTAGAGAATTAGCGGGACAAAAACGAACTATACCCAAACTTTCACTAGGAAAACGGGTGACATTAAAGTATCCCCCAATGCACCATGGCAGATTTCACCACACGCCAGCCATATCCTCCCATAAAAATCTTCTGCCACCATCTAAGTTGGGCCCATAAACCCCCACAAAAGCCCAAGAGAACTCATCTTCGACATTTCTAAACAAGCAAGCAACAAAAAATTCCCCCCCATACTCTTCAATCTTCTCCACAATCCTCCAACCCGACATGAGCAAGAAACCACTAGACCCTCTAGAGGTTGAGTAGCACCAATCCACATGATGACACCCCTACAAATTACGCACAACATTGTTGGAAATGAGTTCCAAATTAAATCCTACAAACAAATAATATCCACCTTCCACTGTCTAAGCAAATTTTTGACTCTCAAACGCTTGTCACCCTCATTCAACCCTCTTACATTCCATGATAGCAACTTGGGCTTCATAAATAATCACCCGCAGCCCTCCCCTTGCCATTGTCACGGCTAGCGAAACCGCTATTTGCCTCAAAATTAATGGAGCAAGCAACCTTCTTAATTCTCTACAACTTTTTTTCCCCTTTTGAGCACAAGGTCAACACATGTTTAGTGAGGCTGGCTTCAATTGCTGTAAACAAGGCCAAAAGTTGTTCAAAATTCACACGAAAGCCCCACAATATGGCAAATTTCCTTCACTATATGCAAGACCCAATCAGAATGCATGGACTTTGTACAATTCTATTTGGCTATAGCCGAACAGGAACTTAATGGAGAGGTCTCCTCTTCAAAGAACAAGCCCACCTCCAAGCAGAGCAGGTTAACTGGAGCATCAGTACTGGCCACGACTCCCCCTACGCATCCAACCAACACAAAAGGAAGCAGGGCCTTTACCCTTCTCTGCCCTAGCACTGCCACCCTGCTCCACTAAAAGGGGAGGGAGGAGGGAAGGGAAGAGTGGGGAGGGGGGGGTCTTTTAGAGCATTCGAATCAACAAGGTTCCTTGATGCTATTAGCCCTCCTCACACTATGCCAACGACACCAGAGTCGGGATGCCCGAGCCCCTGCCCAACCAGCATTGCACCTTCCTAGCAGCAAAATGGCATGAAAACGTTAGGGAATGAGGCGGAGATATGATTCCAACCTAATCACCTCACCAACTAGGTTCCCCTATGCCAGTTGCTCTCATTGGATCATGACAACGTCTCCAGAAGGACCCCCGACGAGGTCCAAATCGGGGATAGGACTACTGGCGAATTATGGGCAGATCGTGTTACCCTCCCCACATGGCAACGAATCCAAACCATCCCCGCTTGGGCGACCCAACAAAGGGCCTCTAGGTTGTGGGTGATGGGCACTCAAGCCTGTCTCCACAGCCCAGCCCAAAGGATGTGGCCCAAAGCCTTTCTCTAAGCCCATACCTTTCAATTCCCACTTAACCGATCTGGCTTTGAGCTTCAAAAGGTTGGCCCATGGAAAAGGGCCAAACACCCCTTTACCTTTTGAAGCTTGGCAGGATGCGGGCTTGAGCTGCAGGCCTTTAAACCAAGGTTAAAATGGGCCACAAGAGTTGGGCCAAGGCTACAAGCATTTGAAAGGCTCTTGGAAAGGCTCAAAACAGAAGGGTTAGGAATGGGCTCGGCCGACAGATCCAACTCAAGCAACAGCCTAGGACCTAAGCCAACAAGGCCCAGCCCGAGTCAACCCACTCGAAGCATTAGTCAACTTCTACTTTCAGACGTTCCAACATTTTTCCAAGAGCCCACAAATCTAGACTTTCACCAAAATGGTTCCTTGAGAAAACTCCGCCCTCAAACAATGAACCACACACAATTTTATCAGTCACCTATCCCTTCAGCAAAAAGTGCCTTTTCCAAGATGACCATAGGCAATGGAGGCATCATCGGACGCCACTTCAAGGCCTCCACAATGGACCTAAACCCATCCACCTTCTTTGGTGACGACACTGCCTACGCCAACGCACTGCCACCCAAATTAGACATCTTCCTCAAGGTCGCCAATGAAGCACTACCAGCCAAACTGTCGTAAGACTCTCTCATCCAGGTATCACTCGACGTGGTCTAGGTATACGCCAAACAGCAAAGATTCACCATTGGGCCATCATGGAAAAAGAGCTACGCTCCCCTTGCCAAAAGGCCTACCAAAAATTCAACCATCTTCCTGAGCTCCAAAGCACATCTTCTCCAGCCACGCTCATCCTGTCCCTCCAAGAAAAAAATGAACCCACACCTCCACCACGTTTGTACTCCACTGCCAAATACTAGTCAGATTTGTTTGCACATCTCTGTGCTCAGAAAAGATTGTTCCCATCCCTCGGCGACTTTACGAACTCGCACGTCACCTCACCCTTGACCAACTTCACCATTGACAACAGCCAAACCACATTCATCTTGCCTACATACATTGCCCGAGGTACCCCTCAGCGCCTAAAGCCCCTTCTGCAACCGAGAGCTCATACACTTTGTTCACAACGCCAAACCAACTCAAAAACCCCATCATACCAAATTATTAAAGAGAACCTAAATAAAAGAAAATGAAAATCCAGCAATTGAATCTCATACAGGAACATATACTAAAAACTTTTTTTTGATAAGTAATGATGATATATAAAAGAGCGCAGAGGGGCGCAACCCATATACACGGGAACATATACTAAAAACTATTGGACTTAAGTGAACCTAGTGACACTTTCTTCTAAAAAAATTAAGAATGGTTGTTTTCTTTTTCATTAGAGTACTAGCAACAAACACCCAATGATTTTCCCTAAATTTAGGGAATCAAACTACTTTTTGTCAATTAAATACTTTCTTTTTTTTATTCTTTACACTTTACTTTATTATATGAGAGGAGAGAGGAGAGAGTACGGTTATTTTAGGATTATAATAAACCATTGGGTAGTACTATAGCTACCCAATGGTTTAGGGAAGCTGTAGGGTGTCTGTTGCAGGTGCTTTTGTAATTTTTTTTTTTTAATTTTCCCTATAATATAAGGAAGGGAACAAGCTATAGTATGTATATTGCTAGTGCTCTTAATCGATTATATATTATCTTTAAACATCAATGATTTACACTTGAGAGCTTGCATGCATCCACGCAATTGTGCACTACCATGCCCAAATAATCAACACATTCAACGAATTCAGAGTAAACTAGATATTCATGTAAAAATAAATAAATTCAAATACGAATAATACGTAGGACGTAAAAGGGTTGGAAAAACACATAATCATTAAGGAAAAATAAGTGACCCCAGTATACTGTACTTTTTTTCTCTCTCCAACAAAGAACATCACATTCACATAAAATTGTGATTAAAAAAAATAATAATAGTAAGTCCCCTAGCTAAGTTGGCAAGCAAGAGACGTCTATTTGTTTCTGAAAAAATATAAGCAATCAAATACCTCAAGTGCAGCTCCAGTACCAGGATAGAACTTTCCTCCCTCATGTCTATGCAACGATATATACAAGACCTACAAAGTTGACCCAACTCATCAGCACTAAAAAGTAATTAATAAATAACCAGTACAAACACGTGAAGTATTCCAATAAAAAAAATTCAATAAAAGCATTAATTTAAAAATAAAATAAAAAATAAAAATGTAATCAAAATTTCATTAAAGGGCAAAAAGTGCTACTCAAATACACAGGGAGTATACACGAGAAGTGGAAGAGGGCAATTAGTAAAGTGCATATTTCTTAATCTTATAATACACTTTATCCAATATCCCATCACTAGGACATTTTCTAGTTAAAAAGATATATCTACTTTTGTAATATCAAGTGGTAAGAGCATTGGTCTTTGTGGTAGTCCATGAGGTCTAAGGTTCGAGTCCCCTTTAGTGCAAACAATTCTTTGGGGCCAGCCCACCTGCGAAGTCGGAGTATTACCCGATCTGTGTGAAGGGAGCGCTTTATACGAGTTCGAGGTTTACCTAATAGGGGTGGGTACACAAAGTGGCCTTGCCTTGGAAGGGTTCCTTGTTATCAAAAAAACTATTGCCCAAGTAAAAAAAGTTTCCTAATAGATATAACGCACTAGAGTCAATTGGCTTACGCTTCATCCCAACTTCATAAGTGACATCACTGACTCCCTACCACCTCCTCCATAAAATCATTTCATTGAAAATAAGTAGTGCATTAAAAAGTTGATGTGCATAGTGAGATGAAACTCAATTATTACAAATCTCACCGATTTGTTCTGGTCAAATATTTCCTGTGTGCCATTTCCATGGTGAACATCCTGCAGGGATAGGGACAAAAAAAATCAGCATGCAGTTTAATTGCATAGCACTTACCAAATTCAACAGCTGACCAGAAAGTTGAAAGAATAAAAGAATCACACAAATAATGCACTTAGAGTATGGTCATAAGAAGCGTAATAAAAAAGCATCGTGTATACATTACCCAATCAACAATAAGCACTTTCTTAGCCCCTGCAACCTGAACTGCTAATGCAGCAACGGCTGCATTATTGTGGAGGCAAAACCCCATGGCATGTCTTACACCAGCATGATGACCAGGAGGCCGAACCTGACTCATACAAAATAATTAACTTAAAGAAGAATAGAGTTTGCAAGAGTTCCCTGAAACTTCAATAACACTTAAAGAGCCCATATTTAAGTTATAGATTTGTCATACCAGAGCAAACCCATTTTTGGCACGCCCAGAAAAAATTTCTGTAGCAAGATCAGCACACAAACCTGCTGCAAGCCTAGCAGCACGTGCTGAATGCTCATTGGCATATGTGTCAGGAGTGAAATAACTGCAACCATATATAATTAATCAACCAAAAGCCCAATCTCCTGTCAAGATCTGTTATCTTGTATTTAATAAAAACCTATGGCATTTGATGTATTTTATTCCAGATATTTTCCATGAAGCGGGGGAGTGGGGAGGAAGATCACTAACTGCAAGGGTTTTTGAATCTTTTGTGTAGATATCACAACAGGGTTCAAATCAAGGGTTTTTATTTGCTTTTATGCTTCCCCAGATATATGATTCCTTTTCCATGGGAATTATTACTATATCAGCTTTCTTTACTCTTATCTATATCTTTTATCTAAATAAAAGTAGCATGCCTTATAAACTTCCACAGTGCCTTAAATTTATGCTCGATCTGCTAGGATTCTATCATTTAAAAAAATAAATAAATAAATAAATAAAAATAAAAATAAAAAATTGCACGCTTGTATCATCATAAGAGCATGTGAACTAGGCCAGTATGCTAACTTAAATCTTCACAGCCTTTCTGAGTACCAATAGTGCAAGCCTTTGTGTGTGTGGACACACAAGCAAAAAAATGCACAAGAACCAGAAGCAAAAGGGTATGAGAGAGAATTGAGAGCCTGCAGAGATTAACATACCTAGAGAGAATATGGCTTGTCAGTTCAACAGTTTCAATATGCTCCAAGGAATGGACCTTTAATTCCAAAATGCAAAACCAATAACTAAAAGGAATTAGAATTTATTTCATAAACTAAAATATAATGTTTATGTTTCATTTCAAAATAACCGAAAATGAATTGGTTAATAAGTCTGATTATCATTATTATCATGGCAGCACAAAAGAGGCCTTTCAAGTCAGATCAAACCATAAAACTGTAGACATTCCACGAATTCAAAGATCATGTAAAACACTTGTTCATTTGTCCCACAAATTTCCAGACAACGATTTCAAATAAACATCTCTGATACCATCCGCAGATATAATTGACAGCGGACAATAACTTGACCCTCGCGTGCCTTCAAGATACTCAGATGTCACTTACCATCTGAAGTTCTTCTTTTGTAATTTCTCTAGCAGAAATAGGATAGCATCTTCCAGGAAATATACCTGCACAAGTTAACATTTGTCAGTGCTTAACAATCTGATGAAGGATTAATAACCAGTGCTAACTTACTGACCAGCAGTAGGTACAATGAAGTTTCATAATTATCAAATGTCAACTTTAATTAAAATCCCTAATTCAATGACAAAATTTGCAAAACAGGTAAATACCAGCTGTAGCAAGGCTAGCAGCAATAGCACGGAGACGATCAGGTCTTTCTGGATGTGGATGTGACTTCATTTCAACCTACTCTAGCATAGCAAACACCAAAAAAAGGAATGTAAATTTGCACATAAGCAGCAATAAGCAGTGTTCTGCAACTGCAAGACCTACATCACAAATTATTTGGATGGTATGCGAGCTGAAATCACAAGAGAAAAATATAGCTCATTGAAGTTATTTCTGATCAATTGTGCAGACAAGGAATTAACTTGAAATTCGGAAACAGCGGAATTTGAAAATTCCTGCTATTCTGTTACTGTAGAACTTATTTTTTGGGGAGCTTGGCTTTAAGGAACATAGAATTCCATGAGGGAAATAAAAAACAAAGAAAAAAAAAAAAAAAAAAAAGGAAAAGAAAAAGAAGACTTCCTAGCCAGAGGTAATGACTTAACCAAGATGGAATATAACCAATTTGCTCCAAAATAATTGCACGTTGAATATCAAGACCTGACATAGTAGTTGGGTTTTGAGATCCATACCCAAATCTGTAGCACTGCCTTGCTCTACACCATATTTTACAAATTACTGTGTACCATGTTTCATTCTTCAACTCATACATCCATCCAACCCAGCACACACCATTATTGCACAAAAAACTGGAAAACATCATTGCCCGGAACAATCAATTATGTACAACATAAAACCAATTGCAATATCATGTCTATGGTCACACAAAAATCACAATTCTAAGTCCCAAATTTACATTTTCCAATGGCTTCAAATCATGCATGCAGTGATTGTTGATTACAAGTGTGCAAGTCAACAGATACTTGAATCATTTCATGAAAGGCCTGACACCAAGTGGAGAAGGCACTAATAAGGAGTGGATATTCATTGAAAATTGACATTTCCATCAATTGTACAACTAGAAGTTAGTTCTTTTTTTTATGATAGGAACCCCTCTAGGCAAAGCCACTTTGTGTATCCACCCCTGTCACGCCAACAACCCCGTATCCATGCAAAGCACCCCCTCCATACAGATTGGGTAAGACTCCGACTTCACCGGCGAGCATAACCCCAATGAATTATTTGCACCCAAGGGAATTCAAACCTTAAACCTGATAGGGATTCCTCCATTGCACTCCTCTATTCCAGGTACATATTACTTTACTTATCAAAAGATATCATTAAAAGTATAAAATGCTCCCAAATATACGAGAATACAACAGAAGCCAGAAACTAATAGGAGCAAAAAAAAACAAGAAATGCATGAAAACTAATTACCAAAGGAGAAACAAAAGCAGTTGTCCAAAGATACAGGGTGTTGAAAAATAAATAGTTAATCTCCTCCAAAGTTCTCTCTTTATCCTCAAAACTCCTATTATTTATTTCCCTCCAAAGATACCACAAAAAGCACGAAGGTACCATCTTCCATACAGCAACATTTCGAGTGTTGCCGGCAGTCCACAAACAAGCATACAAATCGACTACTCATCTAAGAATAACCCAAAACAGACCAAACCAACTAAAGAAAACACTCCGAATAGCACAAGCAAGCACACAACGGAGAAGATGATTCATACTCCCCATTCTTTTTGCATATACAACACCTATAAACCACCATGAGGCACCGCTTCCGAAGATTGTCTATTGTAAGGATCTTTCATAGGGCCACCGACCAAGCAGAAAAGGTCACCCCCAATGGAACCTTAGTCCGCCAAACACTCTTCCAGGGGAATCAAAAACCGTCATTACAAGTCATGACATTATAAAAATATTTGACACCAAACAACCCTCTTTAGGAATGAACTTACCACAACTTTTCCTTGCCTTCCCGACTCACTCTCCCTAAATACAACACCCGAAAGAACAAGCCAAATAATCCATCTCCCAATAGTGAGCCACTCTAGCAAAGCTCACGTTCCACTAAATGAAACCTCCAGGAAATTCCATGCAATCCACAACAAAAGCATCATTTGTACATGCAATACCAAATAAACACTAAAAGGCTTCTTTAAAAGTCATATCCCTACACCCCAGATCATGTCAGAATATAACCTTAACGCCCTCTTTTTTTTTATGATGAGGAACCCCTTCAAGGCAGGGCCTCTTCATGTACACACTCCTGTCGGGTAAACCTCAGACTTGTGCAAAGCGCCCCTTCCACACGGATTGGGTAATACTCTAACTTTGCCCGTGGGCTGGCCCTAAAGAATTGTTTACACCCAAGGGTATTCGAACCCTAGACTTGATGGAAATACCACCAAGACCAAGGCCCACTTGAGCCAACCCCTTGGAGTGACCTTGAAGGCCATCTCCCACCTCAAATCTAGTATGACTTGTAAACTTCTCCCAACCCCTCATAATATTCTTCCATATCCCCACCCCATACGCCCCAACAGGCTTTTTCTAGAGCACAAACCTCCCCATGAACTCCCATAATTAGTGTCCACCACCACTCTCCACCAAGCCTCTCTCTCAAGCCCATAGCACCAAAGCCATTTACCTACGAGACCATGATTGAACCTCAACAAGTTTCTAATCTCCAACCCTTCCTCAAAGATCAGCATCCACACCAAAGATCATATCACCAAGTGATATTTGAACTCTTCGCCTAGCCCACCCCATAAAAAATCATGTTGAAGCTTCTCTATACAGTTTGCAACATTCATGAGGATAGGAAAGAGGGTCATAAAGCATGTAGGTAGATTGAAAAGGGTGCTCTTAATAAGGGAAAGCCTACCACCTTAGATAGACACAACCTTGTCCAACAAGTCAACAAATGTTCTATCTTTTCAATAACACCATCCCAAATATGCTTCGTCTTATGGGAAGCCGCCAACGGAAGACCAAGATATTTCAAAGGCAAAGATGCAACCCCACAACCCAAAATCCCAACCAACTCAAACACATTATCAACATTTCCAACAAGAACCAATTTCGACTTGGCTAAGTTTGTCTTCAAACCTAACACAGATTCAAAGCATAAGAATAAGCCTCATATATTAAGGGTAGGGCTGCCAATTTTGACACGACCCGCGAACCCGACATGAACACAACACGAAGTTAGCAGGTATTGGGTTTTGGCTTATCGGGTTCGGGTCTTAATCGGGTCTACCTGATTAAGACCTGGCTAAATTCGTGTCTGGCGGGTCAACCCGGCAAGTCCACAGGTCGACCCGCCAGACACGTTTAAATTAACGGGTCCGGCGGGTCAGCCGGGTCTCGGGTGACCCGCCAAACCCGTCACCCATTTAAATTATAAAAAAAAAAAATCCCCAAGCGTGTAAGTGTTGTAACCCGGACCCGATAATGGTATAACCCTAAAAGTCCTAATTCCTAAACATACTCTCACGACTCACCCCACTACCCTAGCAGGCAGTAGCCACCAGCCACCCCCCACCCAAACCGGCGACG
Organism: Corylus avellana; assembly: GCF_901000735.1. Taxonomy (NCBI): domain Eukaryota; kingdom Viridiplantae; phylum Streptophyta; class Magnoliopsida; order Fagales; family Betulaceae; genus Corylus; species Corylus avellana. The sequence continues at coordinate 17,668,138 of NC_081546.1, forward strand.
CCGAACGACCGGACTGTCTCTCCTCTCTCCCTCTCGGCTCTACCGCTATCTCCCTCGGACCCTCTCTCATCTAAAAAGTGTGGTTTACACACCCTTGCAGCCGCCAGCTCCCCCCACCCAAACCGGCGACCGAACTGTCGCTACGCTATTAAGGTTACAACACTTTTCTCATTCACTTTGTTTCCCATAATTTCGTTTCAATTTTCTCTCTATTTCTCTATCTATCTACCTATCTATCTATATCTATCTCTCTGTTTGGTTGCCGAGAAATCTGACATTGGTTTAGAAAATGTGAGGGAAAAACTGGGTTTCTGCAAATCCGAGGGGTTTGCGTTTAATTTTTGGATTTGACCTGTTTTAAGATCTGTGGGGTTTGACGATCTCCAAAGCCATCATTGTTTGTGTCTTATGAGTTTGTTGGTGTTTCTTTGTATGGGTTTCTTAGATTAAGTTTGGAGTTGTTTGCTTCGAGTGAGTAGCTTCTGTTTGGTTGCTGAGGAAAAAAGTGGGAAGTAAAAGGACACAGGAATTTTTTTTTCTGTTGGTGTTTCTTTGTATGGGTCGGGTCGTGTCTACCCAATCTTACCCGATTGTGTTAAACAGGTCGGGTCGGGTTACTCGGATATTTTCTATGTCATAATCGTGTCAGACCCGTTAACCCAATTAGCTAAACGGGTCGCGTTCGTGTCTTGGGTAATCGAGTCGCGGGTCTTAGCGGGTCCTAATCGGGTCTACCCAATTACCCGTTTTGTCACCCCTAATTAACGGTCTTTTTGGGATTGCGTTTGAGGGGCCTAAAAATGCTTTTAACACTCAAAAAGTTCGTTTGAAGAAAAAAAGTATTTGTTTGGTAAAAAAAATTAAAAGCGCTTTTTAAGGGTCCAAAAAGCCTAAAAATGGCCAAAACATACTTTTGGCCAAAGCTTAAAAATGAGGCTTTTGCCCAAAAGCTCTTTTTGACTTAAAAGCTCTATTTTTCAAATGCAATCTCAAACAGACTCTAAGTAGCTGATTAGGGTAGACCTCACAAAAAATCAAGGTATCATCAGCAAACAAAAGGTGAGAGATGTTAATCCCTATCTCCATAGAGAAGCCTAACAACAAACCTCCACTTGAAGTAGCAGAGATCAACCTACCCAATGCCTTCATGACAATGACAAACAACAAAGGAGACAAAAGGTCCCCTTGCCTTGAGCCACGAGAGATGCTAAAAAAGCCAATGGAAGAGTCATTCACCAACATCGAGAAGCGGGCCAAGGAAATACAAAGAGCTATCCAAGAGCACCACCCAAACCCACACCTCAGCATATACAATAGAAAATCTAATTTTTTTTTTTTTTTTTTATAAGTAATAATGCATTAAAGAGCGCAGAGGAGCGTAACCCAAGTACACAGGTAGTATACAAGAAAGCGACTAAGTAGGGGAGAAGGAAAAAGAGAACATAAAAAGAAAATCAGGAAAATTAATTACTAAAGGAGCAAGCCAGCCTGCAATCCATGTGAAAAGCGTGTACAAAAAGAAATGAACAAGGTCCTTAAGTTTCCTCAACAAATCCTCAAAGCATCTCGCATTCCTTTCCTTCCAGAGGCACCATAAGAGACAAAGGGGAGCCATCTTCCATACCACGGCACTATGGGTTCTTCCGCCCGACCACCAACTAGCAAACATCTCCTTGACGCTTCTAGGCATAACCCAACTCATGTTAAAACGAGCGAAGATAACATCCCACAACTTGCGTGCAACCTCACAATGAAGAAAGAGATGATCCACGGACTCCCCATCCAACTCACACATACAACATCGATTAATCACAACGATACCTCTTTACCGAACATTGTCCAAAGTGAGAGATTTCCCAAGGGCGGCCGACCACGCAAAAAATGCCACTCTCAAAGGAGCCTTGGTGCGCCAAATACTTTTTCCAAGGGAAGTGGTTAGGCTCTTTAAAGGCAAGCATCCTATAAAAAGATCATACCTCAAACTTCCCTTTTCTCGAAAGGATCCACCACATCCGATCCTCCCCTTCCCCACTAAGCGAAACCGAATACAAGAGCGAGAAGAAAGAGGCTAAAACCATCTCCTCCCAGTCATGAATACTACGAGTAAAAGTAACATTCCAGTGAACCATCCCATTTACGCACTCTCGGATATCCGCGATGGAAGCATCCTTATTGCTAGCAATATTAAAAAGGCCTGGAAAAGCATCCTTAAGGGGCATCTCGCCACACCATAAATCCTCCCAAAATTTGACTTCCCGAACCGAGGATCAATCTAAAGTGGCGAAGCGACCTCCAACCCCTACCACAAATGTGTTTCCATAAACCCACCCCATCGTTCCACGAGGACTTTGTCACGTAACCACCCAAAGCACCCCATACTTTGCCACCAGCTTCTTCCTCATTAGCAAATCTCCATATGTTTCCCAAAGAGCTTGATTAAAGACACAAACTCGAATCCCTAGACCACCCTCGACAATCGAGGAGGACCTGCGTGCCAAGCCCGACCAAATGGAACTTAGGCTCTTCCTTGAACAACCCCATTACAATAGAAAATCCAAATTAACATGATTATATGTTTTTTTGAAGTCCATTTTACAAATAACCCCTAGAACTCTTGATCTTAATCCCAGACTTCCCAATTACATATTGCATCCCTTAAACTTCCTCAAATTGCAAAGAAAAGCTCCTGTGGTTCATTTGGATGGAAGTATTTGAAGATAAGGGTTTGAATTTTAGTTTTTAATTTAAATGGCTTGAATAAAATTGGAAATGTAAAATTTTTTTCTATTGATGATATTCATGGATGGATTTAATCCTTATTAATATGTGGATTGAAAATGATAAGATGTAATTTCAAATTAATAATACAGCTGCTTTTATTGGAGCAAAATCCTCAAAGCTGAAATGAATCATGTGTTGTTAAAATTCATATCACACAATTTACAATAATTTTTTTTTTTTTTATGACGGGGAACCCTCCAAGGAGGCGTTACTTTGTGTACCCACCCCTATCAAGCAAACCTTGGACCCGTGCAAAGCACCCCCTCCACACAGATCGGGTAAAACTCCGGCTTTTCAAGTTGACCTAGCCCCAAGAACCTTAGACGTGATAGGAATGCCACTAAGACCAATGCCCTTACCAGTTGAGCCAACCCTTTGGGGTTACAATTTATATTAGTAATTAATCTTCACTTCCCTCGATTTAAATTCTAATATTATTTCTACAATATAATTGATAGAAAAAAAAATAACCAATGTAGGCTAGGTTTTTCCTAGAGCAAACTGTAGATTAGACAAAACAAAACTTGAACCATATCATAAAATATTGAACAAATGAATGCATTATTATTTTTTTTTTTTTTTAAAGTAATGAAAACTTTATTGAAAAAGGGTGACAAATGAATGCATTATTATTTTATACACACACACACACATTGCTGATAGAAATTCAAATTTTTCATTTCATATTCAAGATACCTTAATGTACAAGGATATAAAAGCACAACATAGCACATATGATTGTGAAGTCAAAGCAATAAACACAGAGGAAAACAAAAGCTTTATACATGAGAAAATCTAAGCAACATAAAGAGGTTGAAGGAGAAATGTAGAAAAGCAGCACCATACTTCTGAGTGTAGCAACATTCTCTCATCAAAACCTACTGCCGTGGAACTATTCGAGGTTTGAATTTGGGAGCCCAAGTCTACATAAACAGACAAAATCATTATGGCCACACCAAAAAAGGTTGTGCTAGATGGTAATATACTCAATCTCAATTAATGTACAAGAATAACCAGGAAAAGAAACTAAATTACTAAGAGTCTGTAATGCAGAATAAAAATATTGTTGCACATGACAATATCTAACATAAAATCCGCCTCCCATGCTTTCGCTAAAATGTAAAAAGCAAATAAAAAGGTTATGCCAAGTGATTCAATATAAATGTGTGATATTGTAACATGTTAAAGATGAGATCAAGAAGAGAGAGCTCATTTATTTGCATTTTTAAGAGACTTAAAAGTTTTTCAGCAAGTCCATCCAACTAGTATAGTCGATTTGCTTGATATAAGCTTGAATTACAAGAGGCCTGAACAAGTACCAAATCTGCAAAATGGTACCAACAGATTCTTCTCACTCGGGATTGATCGCTTGTACTAGAACCTTAAATGAATGAACATCAAGTAACTTCAAAAGGACTACGGAAAATGGAGGCTTAAGAAAATTTAATAAAAAAATGAGAAAAAAAAATCAGTAAAAATCTGTCTGCATTTGGAGAAAGACACCGACTCACTGGTAAAATAATAGCTTGATACAGAATGATAAAATATGACTGCCGATATTGAGTATCAAATCAAATGGTTATTCATCTTCAATACATTGAGAAGGATGGTGAACCATAAAAAATAGTCCAGGCATTTGAAACTTCGAAGATTTGAAATGGGGATCAAATATCAGTGTTAAACGCCCATGTAGAAAACCCTCAGATATTCATGAGCACTCTAAACTCTAAATCTCATTGCCCATACCCTCTCAAATTTCTTTTTCATTATTTTCTACTGGATTTACAAAATCCATAGGCATGCTCAATATTGCAAGATGACAAAATAATATGATAATTTCCCCATTACAGAGTGAGGCACCCTTCTTGATGCTGTTTACAGTGAGAATGTTGATTATGGAGTAAAATAAATGAAAACCGGTGGACCATGCGTAGTCTTTATGATGTGAACTAAATGATGGTACCTATGTTGATATGCCACTGCTGCAGAGCATGTAAGCCACATAGTAAGCAAGATTTTAAACTATTCCAACAAGTTTTTCCAACTTTTATTTCAGCAAAATTATCACCTCATGTAAATATAGTAGTGATTACCCATATAAAGGGCCTTAGCACACCAACGACCACCCAAACAACTACAGAATAAGAAACACTACACCTGCATGATTCTAATTATAGGTAAGCGAAATAATGCCACAAGAACACCGTAAAGTCAACACAAAATCAGCTACCAATTTGAGTGCATTAGATTACTTCTAAGAAACCAATGGCCTTTATGATAAGATTGGCTGAAAGGAAATAAGAAGCCTCATACATAAGATTTCTTACCAAAAACATTTGCAAGTCAATGATAACCATATGAAACAAACCAAAGAGCCAATCATTGTACCCACCTTTGTGTCCTTTAGTTTCATATTCAACTTCTATAGGGCCTACATCATTTGAAAAGGGAGATGCAAAATACCCATGTCTTAGAATTCCGGATTCTTTATGTTCCCCACAGATCTGCATGGAAAAGATAGCAGTAAACCCTTTCACCCACCACTATAAAAACAGTAACAAAATGAGGAATCATATCTCTAAAACTTTTATTTTGTGGCAAGTTAAACCTAACTCACTCACTCAAAATAAGTTCTCTACATTGCACAAGAACCAAACAAAAGATAAATATCTAAATTTTCAACTACGACGAAGTAAAGAAATTTAGCAACCTTTACTCTTCACCCGGCAACAAAAATAAAATAAAATAAAGATAAGAACAATATCAAGAAAGAAGCATAAAAGCATAAACATACATCACAACGGGTAACGTCATCAAGGTTAACCATAGTGCAATTGGTGCAGAACCACTTCACAGTTTCTACATGCTCTTGTGCGGGCTCCCAGTCACCATCGTCATCGTCATCTTCATCAAAGAGGCCTTGATTGTTATACATATCTTGGAAAGTCATTTCCTTTTGCTGCTTTGCCTTTCTCTGCAGTGCCATTTGTGAAGTGCGTTGCAGTTGAGGGGGCTCCCAGTCACCATCGTCATCTTCGTCTTCATCAAAGAGGCCTTGATTGTTATACATATCTTGGAAAGTCATTTCCTTCTGCTGCTTTGCCTTTTTCTGCAGTGCCATTTGTGAAATGTGTGATCGACCATATATACAGAAGCCATTGAAGCAATGAATCACGTAAAAGAAAACCATAAATTTCTTGACTATAAAGAAAACCATAAATTTCTTGAATATAAAGAAAACCATAAATTTCTTGAATCTTCAAGTGTTCCACTTACGCGAATAACATCAGAAACTTCTCCACCATTTTCATCAGTACAGGGTCTAGCACTGGCTCCTTCAGACCCCAAGTTCGCACATCTTCTTCCATTGATTGCTTGATGTGGGGTTTGGTCACTCTTCTTGTGGTGACTGTTCTCAGCCTCCCCGTTTGCCAAACGACTCATTTGAAGCCTCTCTGTTGCCATGATGAGTTGAGAGCTCACATGGAGAACCATTGCTTCATCCTTGACATCCCAATCATCAGCCAATTCTGTTAAAAACAATGCAGAACAAAAAGAAAAGGCAAGGGATGGGAAAACCCTAATTATAAAATAAATACGAGCATTTCTATGGAAAAAGAAAAATTATCGACAGAGCAATTGGGAGCAATGTGAAATGAGAAAGACGATGAATTTCGAGAAATTTAGTGGACAAAGAAGGTGAATGTTACCTGGAACTGGGAGTGGAGCAATCGGGAAGGGTTTCTTCCGATGCAGAGAGAAAGGGGAAGACTGAAGATTGCGACATGCGACCTACGGGGATTTAGCAATTTTACTCGCAAAAAAATTAAAAAAAAAAAAAAAAAAAAAATTATGGGAGGTTTCACTTCTTGCGCTGGTGCCCTTTGTCTTTTAGAAAATTCATAATTAACACCTAAGTTTTCATATGATTTAAATGCTGTAGTCCTTAAGTTTTCAATTTTAATAATAAAATCCTTAAGAGTATAAACTCCATCGTAATAGGAAAATGACTAGTAATAGTCAATTATAAACAATTTTTTGGATGCAGCAAAGTAGTTACTCTAACATTTTTTTTTATAGAATGAAGAAGAGCTTATTCACTATTCATTTTGTATAAGAGCGTCTTCAGCAATAGTAGTCAAAATAGCTATGAAAAAAGTACAATTTTTTACTTTAGTTTTTTTTTTTTCTTTCAAGAACAAATTAATGGCTGATTTTTCTTGCCACATCATCATAATTGTATAAGAGTCTTATGGGAGTAGGGGTAAATAGGCAGGAGATTATTAATTGTCCGCTAACCGCATTAAAAGCAGTTAGCAAAAACTACCAACCACCTAGGCTGTTACCACTAACGGTTTTAGGTTTTTTCAAAACCTCTAACCGCTAATCGTTAACCGCAAATATGTATATATATACATGAAATGATATCATTTTTGTGTTTAAAATTTTAAATATATATAAAAATGTATAAACGATATTGTATGTAGTATGATATTATCGTATTACCATAATACTAATTAAAAGCATGCTGAGAAAACTTAATTAAAAGACGAAAAAAAAAAAAGAACATGTTGTTTGATCATTAAAAGACTACTTTGTATATATTAATTAGTTAAAAATCAATAATAGATGAAAATGTGGGATTGAGTTCTAAAAATTATTGACTAAAAGCTAAATAGAAAGTTAGTTAAGAGTGTCACATAATATTGTTTGATGAATTTTTAATATAATTATATTAGTTAATTTAGACCGTCAGATTATATATATATTAAAGATGAGATAAAGATGAGACAGTCGTATTTTGATATGACTGTCTTATTTATGTTTTTTTAAATAAAAAAAATGAGACAGTCAGATTTCGATATCTAATCTATTCTTTTTAAAGATTAGAAGATCAAATTTTGATATGATGATCATCTGATTTTTTTTTTTTTTAAATGATCGGACATTTAAATTTTGATATAATCATCTGAATTATTTATTTTAAAAGATCATACGGTCAAGTTTCATAGTTTTAGACTCTCATATAGTGATTATATAAATCATATAACACAACCACCAAGAACATTTATTCCCTTAAACGTAAAACTTCAGATTGTAAGGGGTTTCCATATGATAAATTTTTTTTTTTTTTTTTAAACGAATAATTGTATTCATTAAACTATAATAAAACGATCCTTAGATCACACAGTAGGAAGGGGTTGTTCCTTCCTTACAATATCACAAATACTTGGCGGAATGTTCTCCAACCAAGTAGAATCTGTGACACGGGCGGTAGCCAGTTTTGCTAACATGTGAGCAACATTATTGGCATCCCTCAATACATGGGCAAATTTAACACTCTCCAGTCCTCTCATAGCTAGGTGTATGCCTTCAATAAAATGCCCAAAGCAGCTGCAGCTTGGTCCTTCTACCTCAATGGCTTTAATAACTACCAGTGCATCCCCTTCGATGATGACATTGTCCAAGCTCAATTCCTTACAAAAAAGGATAGCATTTAGGGCTGCCAATGCTTCTACCGTATTAGGATCTACCCTGAACTCCTTAGTTAAGCTCCTTGCAACCACAAAATCCCCATTCGAATTCCTAGCAATAAGGCCCAAACCAATATGTCCCTCCTTTACATTTACTAAGGCATCCTAGGTCATCTTTATTACATCAGCAGGTGGGGGAAGCCACTTAGTAATCCTGCGTTCTAGTGCAGGAGGTTCCTCCAACTTCTCACCTTGGTTCGCCCTCTGGGAATCATCCATAGATGTTTTTGCTTCATGTAGGAGTTGGGTTGGGTGGGTAAAATTTTCCCTATGAACCACAGAATTACGTTAGAGCCATATACGACGTGCTATAATAGCAAAAAGCGTAAACTCCTCACTGTCACACTGATCCAGTACCATCCTAACAATGATAGGGAAATCAATACCTGTTGGTGCCACCTTTTGAATTTTTGCCCGTCCACATCCCCACACATCCAACGACAAGGGACAACTCGATAGTATATGAGCAACCGTCTCTTCCACTACCTCACAGATAGGGCAAACATTGCTTTGGCTCACCCCCTTCTTTGTCAAGTTAACCTTAGTAGGGAGGAGGTTATTCAAATCTCTCCGCATAAACATCTTGACTGTGTTATGGACCTACATTTTCCAGCAAACCTTCCACACTTCATCGTTGTCGTTTATCACAGAGCATCCACTACACTTGTTGGCCAAATTCTCCATTTCCAGGTAATAGGCACTTCTAACCAAAAAAAAAAACTAATTTTTTGTACATCACCATATTAATCAATCCTTAACTTGTAAGGGACAAATGGGGATAGCTTTAACCACTACTGCTTCATTTGGTAAGAACATCTAAGAGACAAGGTTGTCTCTCCATTGCTTTGTGTAATGAACTATAAGCTCAGCAACCCATGTCTGTTCATCGAGGCTACCTCTCGGGGATTGGACTTGAAACGATGTTGGAGTCGGGATCCATTTATCTCCCCACACTCTAATATCCCGTCCATCTCCTATCCTCTATATAAGTCCATTTTGTATAACCTGATGAGCTGCCATAATGCTCCTCCAAGTGAAGGAAGGCCGGTTTCCCAGTTTTGCTTCCAAAATCGTACAAGATGGATAGTACTTGGCCTTGAGAATTCTTGCCACCAAAGTCTCCAGGCACTGCAATACTCGCCATATTTGTTTAGCCAACAGTGCTTCATTAAAAGTCCCCAAGTCACGAAATCCCAAGCCTCCATTGGACTTTGATGTGCCCATTTTTTCCCAGCTCATCTAATGTATTTTAAATGTGTTCTCTTCGTGCCCCCACCAGAATTGATGCATCATCCTTTGAATTTCTTTGTACAAAACAATCGGGAGCTAAAAAACACTAATGCAATAAGTAGGGATTGCCTGAGCTACCGACTTAATTAAAAACTCTTTTCCAGCTTGTGATAAAAACTTCATCTTCCAGTTGTTGAGGCATGCCCATACTCTATCCTTGATACTTTTGAAAGCCTATAACCGTGATTTCCCCAATAATGTCGAAAGTCCCAAGTACTTGTCATAGCTTTGGGTTGCCTGCAAACCCGATAATTGTGAGATCTCAGGCCTCTTTTCCAGACTTGTATTGCGGCTGAAGAAAATAGATGTCTTTTCCTTATTCAATTTCTGCCCTGAAGCAACTTCATATTTCTCTAGCAGCTTCATTAACCTTCTCCATTCCACCGAATTTGCCTTACAAAAAATTAAACTGGCATCTGCAAAGAATAGATGGCTTAATCTAGGGCCCTTTCTGGAAGTAGGTACACCGGTAATAACTCCCTTCCGCTCAACTTGGATCAAAAGAGAACTAAGTGCCTCAACACATAGTAAGAACAAATAAGGGGACAGCGGGTCACCTTGGCAAATTCCCCATGAAAGCTTAATATTTCCAACAAGCTAACCATTAACTAGGATAGCATAAGAGACTTGTGCAAACACATTCCATGATTAACTTAATCCATCCCTCTAGGAAATTCCATCTTACGCATAACTGCCTCCAAAAAAGCCCACTCCACTCTGTCATAGGCCTTACTCATAACCAACTTGATACTCATATAGCCTACTTTACTCCACATTCGCGTGTGCATGGAATGGAGAGTTTCATAAGCTGCAATAATATTATCAGAGATCAGTCTGCCTGAAATGAAGGCGCTCTGGTTATCAGAAATAACATGTGGAAGTACTAGCTTGAGCCTATTTGCCAATACCTTGGAGATTAATTTATAAACCACATTACAAAGGCTTATTGGCCTGAAATCAGAGACATAGCTAGGAACTATTTTTTTTTTTTTTTTTTTGGGATTAGTGCAATATGAGTTACATTAATTTTCCCATCCATCTTAGAGCCAATAAGAAAAAATAAAACTGCATTACATACTTCCAGGCCAACAGTAGCCCAGTGTTTTTGATAGAAGCCAACAGAGAATCCGTCAGGCCCCGGTGCTCTAAGTGGTGCCATGTGCATCAAGGCTCTATACACTTCCTCTTCGGAAAAAACAGCAACCAATTGGGCTTTCATCTCACTAGTGAGTCTTCCCCTAATAGCGTTAGTGCACTCCTCCACATCTTGGGGTACTGCTGTCATAAAAAGGTCCTGGTAGAAAGCAATAAAAGCTTGCTCATTGGATGTCTGGTCTGCACATAGCCATTCCTGATTCCCCATTGTCTTGGATTTGTTCAATTATGTTCCTTCTTTGTCGTTGATTTGCACACGCAAGGAAGTATTTGGTGTTACGGTCTCCGTTTCTCAACCATTCCTCCTTTGCCCGTTGACGCCATTTAATATCCTCTTGCTCCATTAATTCATGCAAACTTTCTTTGATAGCTTTTTCACGGTGCCTATCAGATGTGTTTGCTTGTTCTTGGATCTTCTCCAATTCTCTTGTTTTTTCTTGTATGAGCACCTATGTTGGCTACACCTTCTTTCTAACCCACCTCTTTATACCCTGCTGACATCTCTTAAGTTTACCATGCAAATCCAACTACGGGTCTCATCTCCTAGGGGTGTCAAAGCGATTACAGTTAGCGGTTATTGGCAATAACCGCTAACCGTAACCGCCTTAACAGTTAGTAGATTTCACTAACAACAATCGCTAACCGCCGGTTAGCGATTAGCGATTAGTTACTAACCGTTGGTTAGCGATTAGCGATTAGCTACTAACCGTCAGTTAGTGGTTAGTGAAATAGATAACCACCTGCTAACCGTTTTTTTTTTTTAATTTGGCTCTTTTTTTTGCTTTTTGGGTCTTTTTAAGGGCTTTTTTGGGCTTTTTTTCTACCTTTTTTTGTGTGTATTTTTAGTGTCTTCTTGGGCCCAATTGCTATAAAAAGAGCTCATATTGAAAAATAAAAAATATTTGACCCAAAATTTACATTTACTTGTACTTTAAAAAAATTTCCTTAAATATTAAATCATAACCGGTTAACTTTTTTTAAAAAAAGAAAATATATAAAAAAATCAACACAACATATAAAAAAAAGTTCAGACAACTGTCACAATATATATATATATATATAGTTCAACACAACATATAAAAGAAGTTCAAATAAAACATTAAAACTTCATCAATCATCTCATTTGGTCCTGTAGCAAATCATGTGGACATCAAAAGAAGAAAAGTTATAAACTTAAACATAATAATATTAAGGCACAAGCATGTACACATATCAAAACGTGTTTAATATAATTGTATTGTAATCAAAATACTATGACAATTCAAAAAATGATAACCTTTGTTACTAACAAAGCTCTAGGCAAAAGATGAAGCAGCACTTGAACTTGAAAGTTGAATCACATCTATGAATAAATAATTAGAATAAATTAATAAATAATAAAAACTAAATAAAGTTGCAAATAACTAATTTATATACATTTACCTAGCTCATCAAATTCTGTCAAAAACTCCTCCAACTCAGCATCGCTTAGGCGGTTCTTTATCTAGTTGTGTGTGCAAATCAAGGCCTCAGCGGTAAGTGGAGATAATGAACTCCTAAAGCAATCTAATACATGCCCACCGGTGCTAAATGCGGATTCAGAAGTAACAGTGAAAATAAGAATGACAAATACATCACGAGCTATCTCTGCGATGATAGGGTATTTGGACGCATTAACCTTCCACCAACCTAAAATATCAAAATCTTTTATTGTTTTTTTACACACATCCAATGAATACCGATCAAACTCCAACCTACATGCCAAATCATCCTCTTCCTCAACGTGTTGGAAAAACATATTCCTAAATTGATAGTTGCTATCTTCCAAGACATCACAACCAACATTCAAATTACCACTTGAACTTCCTACATTTGCCTGAATGGTAGACGACTCACTAGTATTAAACTTATTGTATTGGTTCATCAAACGTTTTATGAAGGATTTCACTATTTTTACTATGGCTTCGCTCTCTTAGGCCCATGGTATTTTATCAACCAATACGTTAACGCCCTTATCTTGGAACGCGAGTCAAGAACAAAAGCAACAAACATCACGTAGTTGATGTTTGTATTATTCTCTATATCCCTCCAATACTTTTCATACTTCTCTTTCATACTAAGACTCACACTCCTCATGATAGGATCAAAACTAAGACACCCATCATTCAATGTATGTTAAATAATACAAAGTTGTATGAAATATGAATTGGAAGTGACACAATTTGAACTTGCAACGTAATATAACTAAAATGAATTAATACATAATAAAAAGTAAAGTGAATTTGAAAATAACTAACTTCTAAACATTTACCTGAAAACTTCAACGTGGCATAATAAAAAAAACTTCACAAATGTCCTATCATTTTCTGAATCAATAATAGAAGGAACAACAAATTAATGATCTTTTTCACCTAGTAGCTCAAAAGTTTTTTCATATTTCTCAGCGGTACACAACATTAAGTATGTAGAGTTCCATCTAGTTTTAACATCTAGACACACCATCTTCGCACATGTAATATTTTTCCGCTCTATAGAATCTTTAAACTTTGTCATCCTAGACGGTGAAGACATCACATATTTTACCACATTCTTTATATTATCTATACAATCACCCAACTCATCCAAGCCTTCATGTACAACAAGATTTAAAATGTGAGCAGCACACCGCATGTAAAGAAATTCAGCTTCCAAAACAGTATAATTCTTAACCTTCAACCCTCTTCTTTAAATAATCAATCCTCAATTTATTGGCCGAGGCAGTATCAACTGTAATAGTGTAAACACCACCAATTCCCCACTCTAGCAATGTACTCTCCAACATTTTTCCAATTTGCTCACCTGAATGTTTGGAAATTAGACAGAACTTGATTATTTTCTTATGTAGTATCCAATCTTTATCTATGAAGTGAGCGGTAACACACATGTAGTTCAAATTTTGAATGGATGTCCATGTGTCAATAGTGATGCAAATCTTTTTACCACGCAAAACACTCTTCAACACTAACTTTTCTCTTTCACACACTTTCATGCAATCTTTTTGTAGAGTATTACGACTTGGTACATTGAACTTAGGTTCAACTAAATTCATCCATTTTCTAAACGAATGACTCTCAAAAAGCCTAAAAGGCATCTCACTCTCAATGAAATACTCAGCCAACCAATTCCTTAAAATTTTCGGATCATACTTCTTGAATCCCAATTGGTTGCCAGTAGTGCCTTCGACCGATTTCTTAAGTGACATTTGCAATAGAGTTTAGCCTTTGGGTACTTTCGATTTCAAAAGTGGAGATGTTGGGCAACCACGGGTGAGGTGGGTCATCATAGGTGAAGTACCATTTCTCCTATAGTGACACCCTATCAACTTGCTACAATGATTACACTTAGCTTTAGGGTTGTCATTGTCAATTGGTTCCACTTTATTGAAGTGCTCCCACACAATAGATTGATTTGTAGGTAATTTTTTGGTTTATTGGGAAGGTGAGGAATTTCTAATATTTTCAGAGGAATGTGTTTCAACATCTTGCACTTCCATAACAAGGGGAAGGCTACTCGTTGGCAAGATACTTGCATCACTGAAAGTGTCCTCCATCTAATTAGGGCTGAAATAGCGGTTGCGGTTAGCGATTAGTAAAATTACTAACCGCTTCCGCTAACCGGGTAGCGGTTAACCGCCCAGTTAGCAGTTAACCGCTTTTTTGGCTTTTTTTTTGCTTTTTTTTAGACCGATTGTGGGCTGATTTTGGATCGATTTTGGACCAATTTTGGGCTCACTTTAATCATTTTTTTTTTTGCTCATTTTGAACCTTTTTTTTTGTTTTTGTTTTTGTTTTTTTGTTTTTTTTTTTTTTTCCCTTTTAATGGCCATTTTAGCATTAAAAATTGCTATATACCAAAATTTTGTTGGCCACCTTCTACAAATCTACATATCATACAATATAATGATAAAATTACAACAAAATCATTACTTCACTTGTAGTCTTCTACACAATATAGAAATAAAATAAAACACAAACAAGTTCATAAACTCACAAGCAACCAAAAAAACCAACATGGTTGAACTTAAGCTTGAGGCCCATTTCAATCAATCAAAAAAAGTTCATCAAAATTCAATCAACCAAAACAACTCATTTCAACCAACATTTTCAAAGAAATTCATGCCAATCTCCACCTGTGCAAAAATTGGAAAACATTAGCAAGTAGCATCTAGCATAAATAAATTAATAAGTAATGAAATAATAATCTTAATTACCATAACAATTCAATTAAATATTTATTCAGTCAAAAGATGATTCGGTCGTTGAACTTGAAGCTTGAGGCACATCTACAATAGAATAAGTTAAATGAATTAGTAAGTAATGAAAAATAAATAAATTTGCAAGTCACTAATTTAAAAACATTTACGTATATCATCACAGCTTTCCAAAAAATCCTCAAATTCATCATGGCTTATGCGGTCCAACAACTAGTTCTGTATGCAAATTAAGGCCTCAACAGTAATTGGAGACAATGAACTTCTAAAGGAATCCAACACATGTTCACTGGTGCTAAATGCGGACTCAGATACAACAAAGGAAATAGAGATGGCCAATACATCACGAGCTATCTCTGCGAGGATAGGGTAGCTGGATGCATGAATCTTCCACCAGGCCAAAATATCAAACTCTTTTGCTTCTACTACAGGCTCATCATGTAAATACCGATCCAACTCGGACCTACACTGCAAATCATTCACTTTCTCAACATGTTGGGAGAACATCTTTCTAAATTGCGCCTCGTTATCTTCCAAGTTATCACAAATAACATTAACATAAATATCATTTGAATTTGTGATATTCACATCAACAAAGGACGACCCCGTCTGAAATTTATTGTATTGGTCCATCAAATGTTTTAGAAGATCTTTCACAATTCCCTTTATCTTATCTGCCCACTCAGACCCATTACATCTTTCAAACCAAAACTCCAATACCATCATTTTAGAACGAGGTCAAGAATAAAAGCAACATAGATCATGAAGTTGATGTTATTCATATTCTCCCAATACTTTTCATACTTAAGTTTCATATTCATACTCACAGCACTCAAGATAGAATCAAGACTAAGACATCCAACATTCAATGTACGCTGAATGATACAAAGTTGCATGAATATGAGTTGGAGGTGACATGAGTTGAACCTAAAAAGTAATAAATAACTGAAATGAATTAATAAATGATGTAAAGTAATTTGAATTTGCAAATAACTAATTTATCAATATTTACCTGAAAACTTCAACGTGGCATCATAAAAAAACCTTTAAAAATTTCACAAGTATCCTTGCATTTTCCCAATCAGTAATTGAAGGAACAATAAACGGATGACCATCATCTTCACCTAGTAAATCAAAAGCTTTTTGGTACTTCTCAGCGGTGCTCAACATTAAATATGTAGAATTCCATCTAGTTGCAACATCAAGGCATACCATCTTCCCACATTTAATATTTTTCCGCACTATATAACTTTTAAACTTGGTGAACTTGGCGAACCTTGATGATGAAGACCTCACATATTTCACCGCATTCCTCATAATACCAACACAATCTTTCAAATCATCTATGCCTTCCCTTACAACAATATTTAAAATATGGGCAGCACATCGCATGTGAATGAATTAGCCTCCTAAAACAGTTTTAAGCTTTTTTGGCATCATACCCTTTATATGATCAATCCCCCACTTATTGGCCGAGACATTATCAACTGTAACAGTTAAAACACTCTCAATCTCCCACTCTAACAATGTAACCTCCAACTTTCTTCCAATAAATTCACCCTTATGATATGAAATTTGGCAAAACTAGATTATTTTTTTATGCATTTTCCAATCACTATCTATCAAGTAAGCGGTAACACACATGTAGCTCAAATTTTGAATAGATGTCCATGTGTCAATAGTTAAGCAAACCATTTTACCACTCAAAAAACCCTTCAACACAAGCTTTTCTTTTTCATACATTTTCAAGCAATCTTTTTGTAGAGTAATACGGCATGGTAATTTGAACCTAGTTTCAATTCCATTCATCAACTTTCTAAATGAAGGACTTTTAACATGCCTAAAGGGCCTCTCACTTTCAATGAAATACTCAATCAACAAAGTCCTGCATCTTTCTTGATCAAACTTCATGAATCCAACTTGGTAGCTAATAGTGCCTTCCGGTGATTTCATAAGTGACAATGGCAATAGAGTTTGGCCTTTGGTCACTTTAGATTTTTTAAGTAGAGAGTTTTGACAACTGGAGGTAAGATGGGTCATCATGGATGACGTTCCATTTCTCCTATAGTGACACACTATTAACCTTTGGCAGTAATTGCAACCAGCTTTAGGGTTCTTCTTGTCAATAGGTTCCACTTTCTTAAAATGTTCCTACACAATAGACTGATTTATAGGTGGTCTTTTGGTTTGTTGTTGTTCAGGGTTGAGGGAAGAAGATGATTGGGTTTCAACATTTTCAATAGAATCTATCTAAAGATGAGGGATACTTGTGTCCGTGGCCTTACTTGCATCACTCAAAGTATCATCCATCTGTTATTATATAGATAATAATTAGCAACAATAACATTTGCTTAATACATGGTAATTGTGTAAATGGTGTAAGTATACCAAAATCAAAATCACACTTGACACGGCATAGTAGCTTCAAGTAAAAAAATCTAGGGAATAAACCACACTTGACAGCGTACACCATATGGAGCCAAAAACTCGTTCTTGCTAGTAAATATTCCCCCCTCCCCCCCCCCAAAAAAGGCAAAAATTTCAATCCAAGCATTACAAATAAAGGTATAGTAGTTCTCTTGTAGAATCCAGTTGATCATAAATTTGGGAAATGATGAAGATTTCAACAACTTAGAAAAGGTGATAGCCACCAGATTCATCAAGATCAGTTATCCTAATCATAATATTAGGAACCCAAATTTATTTTTCTTAATAATCTGTACTAACACTTTCCTTTCCTTACTATGTTAGGATTCTTATATGTTAGAATATATCCATAACATAATATGTTAGGATTCCTTATTACTCTAGTTAACCCTAGATTTTCCTTTTATAAAATTAATGTAGATGCCATATAGTTACTCACCGAGAAATAATTCAATCAATTGTTGTCTGCAATTTGTGAAGGACGACCCCTAGAAGTGCTCAAATCTCTTCCTCTTTCTATTTCCTTTTGGTTTTCTTATAATTTCGTTTGCATAACAAAGTCTCAGTCAAAAAATAAGCCAAACCAAGTGAACTACGAAAATAAAATAGAGGACATCCTATTATTATTTAGCAAGAAATAAATATTTGGACTTACAAATTTTGAAGGAATTGTAAACCAAGAGTATTATAATTTTTATTTGACCTTGCATTTGATAAACGTTAAATTAGTTATTTATTTCAAAATGATGAAAAATATCATATTAGGTAACTATTATTCTAATATTGATCCACACCCCAACAAATAGGATGTTAAATTTTTGTTTTAAATAAGAGATAGAGTAAAATTAGAAAATATCGGTTGTTCTAATTAATGTTATGTTAAATTAATATTTATCTTAAAATAAATAAATAAAAACTAAAAATTGATAAATCTAATTATATAACTATTATTTTAACCAAAAATTTAACACCTAATTTCATGGTTTAAAATTACGCATACCCCCACCCCTCTTTTCCAACCTCTTTTCATGTCATTTTTAGAGATACATACGTTGGAATAAGTTTTTTTTTTTTGTTGGACAAATGCAAGACGTAATTTGTATGAAGACGTAATTTGTAATTTGACAATATTGTTTTACTTACGTACACATAGAAGTGCTCACATCTCTCTCTCTTTCTATTTCCTTTTGATTTTCTTCTGATTTCGTTTGCATAACAAAGTCTCAGTCAAAAAATAAGCCAAACCAAGTGAACTACGAAAATAAAATAGAGGACATCATATTATTATTTCGCAATAAATAAATATTTGGATTTATAAATTTTGAAGGAATTGTAAACCAAGTGAACTACGAAAATAAAATAAAATAAGTGGACATCATATTATTATTTAGCAAGAAATAGAATAGAGGACATCATATTATTATTTACAAATTTTTATTGTTTGATTTCTAAGTTGTTGCAAACAATAAACATTTTCTTGTGTAAATGATGTAAAAATCAAAATCAAGTTACTAAACTTACCTTACTTGGCGACAAGAGACGACGAGTTAAGAGAGGGAGCGACGAGTTGGAGGAAGAGAGAGAAATTTGGATTTTTCTGATGCAGTGATGCTGCGTAGTGTGTAAGAGTGAGGCATGCTTGAGAGTTGAGAGGTAGACGGTTTGATGCAAGGAGGCTGAGGAGCTTCGGATTTAGGTTTAGGGTTAGAAAAGAGAGGAATATATAGAAGTGCAAAACGACGCACTTCTATATGATAAAAAATTAAAAATAATAAAATAAGGTTAAAGGGAACCGAACCCTAGAAGCCTTGTTGAAAAACTAGCGCATGTACCACTATGCTACAACAACATATTGTAATTTATTATATATATATATATATATATATATATATATATATAAAAGCGGTTAGCGATTTTCCAAAACCCACTAACCGCTAACCGCAGCCGCCTAGGCGGTTAGCGGTTTTTACTAACCGCTTTCAAAGTGGTTAGGCGGCTAGCGGTCATAGCGGTTAACGGTTAGACGGTTTTAAATTTCAACCTTACATCTAATACAGTTGATAAACACCAGTAAACAATTTAATCTACATACTTCTATTTGTAAAACCTACTTAAATTAATAGATATATACAATGAGCTGTAAAACATTGATCAATGGGTTTGTAATAGATATGTATATATAATATATATAAAAAGAACAAATAACATATCTGTGATTGGCAATAATTTACTGAAACTCATTGATGTTTGACAAAATCCCAAATTATATATATAAAACACACCTAAAAAATGCCAATATGAAACACTACAATTTAGCCTTCATATATTTTCTCAGTAAAGAAGCCAAGCCATCATCACAAACGTACAAACCATTAACCAAAACACAACTAAAAAATTTTTCGTTCTTTTTTTAAAAAGCAATAACCCACAACAAAGCGGATTGTCACAGTGGCATAATGATACCGCAATATGCCATGAACCCGTGCATTAACCTGATTGACAATATAGTAAGTCTCACAGAGCTATATGCATCATCCATGATTAATCAAAGTTTATATCTTCGCAGCGGAATATAAAAGACATTATATATACATAGCACGTTAGAGCTGACAATACATCTATGTGAATAATGTTTTACATATAAAAGAATGATTATACAAAAGTGTCACATGCGATACGAGCCATATACAAAATAAAATGTCTAAATATATACACGAATGCTCTACAAAAGGGGACTATTATCTAGTCCAACAAAATAACATCTGATGCATTTATGCCGCAGGCGTCGTAGTAACTCAGATACATAGCCACTGGGTCATCAATAAGAATCTTTGCACCTGCATCAACATTAACAACATCGTCTGCACCACGAGAATCACCACCACCTATGATGCAGGCGAATTTATGAGTCTGCCGTCTCTATGAAATAGAGACGCTCAGTAGTATAGAACTTTCTAGGCTTTCCAAAATGACCATTATTTGAAAACATACTAAATCAACTGTGAGAGTATACATAAGCCCGATCTTCCGCTCTCAGAACATGCGCATACTAACTCATGTAACTTTATACATACTTACAAATTATATAGCTTAGTTACACCTATAGACGTGTCTTCACTATTTTCGGTGAATACAAATCCATAAGCATAGCTAATCAATAAAACATATTGAAAGTCATTAGATATCATCTTATACAACTATTCATATCAATATACATTATGCGCAGTTGCATCTCCTGTGCATGGACATACGGATATGCCTAGTATAAAAATCATCATATTCAACCATTCATATCAATATACGTTATGCGCAGTTGCATCTCCTACACATAGGCATACTGATACTCCTGGCAAAAGCTTATATAAAACCAACCATCATTATCATAAAATCATATGCAATGCATGTTCGTGCAATATCATCTCCTCATATCATCCATACATATACATATATAACATCATCTCCTCATAACATCCACCGTGCATATACATATAACATCATCTCCTCATAACATTCATCATGCATATATATATATAACATCATCTCCTCATATCATCCATGTTCATGCGCATGCCATAAAATGCTCATATAAAATTTTCATGAAACATCATTAAATTGATAAAATATCATAAAACATTTTTTAAACCTTAAAACATAGTATCTTTTGCCCAGTAAGTAAAATACTTACCATGTTCAGTTGAGTACCTTCCGGTGAACTCTTGACTCAACCGCAATGCATCTAAGCATTTACATAATAAACACATAATTAAGCTCTATTCTAGGCTCTAATAACTCAAACTTTACCAAAATACATGGATCCCACAAGCATCTCTCACTACAAGGGAACCCATGAAAATTTATGATTAATTAGCACTTTAAATGTAATTAACCTATTTAAATAACATTCCTAGTGTTCCTATACCAAAAGCCCAAAATTTAATTCAAACTATAAAATTTGGGTTTATGTCCATACTTTATCAATAGGTAAAATTAAAGTTTCAACCCATTAATTTAATAACCCGAAATTTTTGAACCTAAAGAAATCTCTAATGATTCATGTAATTTTTGTTTTTTGTTTTTTTTTTAAAAAAACTAAGGAGATAAAATATCTCTAATAGCCAATGACAGTCTGACACGTGGTATGAGATAAGATTCTCTTTCTATTTTAAAGCCCCATCTATTTAGAATTGCTAGATTTACCCCCACTACATTTAATTCATCTTTCTTAATTTCATATTTCACCCTTACCATTTATTTCAACTACAATTTACCCATACATATAATCATTTACCACACTAGGAATTATTATCACACTTTATTATTCTAGTACCATTAACCTATTTTATTTATGGAAAAATTACAGTTTACCCCCTCAAAGTTGACAGCGTTTTTCAATTCGAACACCAAAGTTTCAATTTTTGCAATCCACCTTCCCAAAGTTCCAAATTTTTGCAATTTAACCAATTTTATCCAAAACTTCCCATATTGCCCCTAATTTTTATTTTTTTTAAAAAAATTTAAAAAAAATTCGTGGTGGCTGTAGCCACCCCTTTGGTCATCTGATCATTTTTGCACCCCCAAATTTGTTTTTGTTTTCATAAAAAATTATAAAAAAAAAATCAGGGGCAATATGGAAATTTTGGGATAATATTGGTAGAATTGAAAAAAAAAATTGAAACTTTAGGGGGGTGGATTGCAAAAATTGAAACTTTGGAGGCGGAATTGCAAATCGTTGACAACTTTGGGAGGGGGGTAAACTGTAATTTTCTCTTTATTTATTGATCAATTGTCACACTAACATTATTATTAGTTAATCTCTTTATCACTTAAAACTTACATTACATAAATATATCATCATTAAATAATATTGCAATTATATTTGTATCTTACAAATATTATTATTATTAATCCATCTCATATATATCTCAATTATGATAAAGTCATTATTATTATTATATTTATTATTCTAAATTATTCCATGCATTATTTATTATACTAATTAATTCAAATTACTTTGAGGTTACTAATAATAAGCTTAATTATTTTCTCGGATCTTACATCAGAGACATGAACAAACCCAAAAAAAGGTTCTCGCACAACGTCTTTTTGTCAACAAATCTTAAAACTATAGTCATTTGCTCATTCATTGACTCATCACAAGTTTCATCAACAATTATGCAAAACTTTGCATCACCAATTTCATCACGAATTGCCTTTTTCACTTTGATTGAAAAAACATGTAAAATTTGTTTTTGTATCAACGGTGAAGTGTACGTGGCATTTTTTAGAGCTTTAGCTATCACTTCAGCAATTTGTTCATTATATGAAATCGTCAAATCCAATATTTCAAGGAAATTTTCATGATTCTTTGACCCCGCACTTTCAACCCGACCTCTAAAAGCAATACCTTAAAATGCAAGCAGTCGAACAACATTAATTGAGGCTTTCAACTGTAGTCAATTGTTTGCAATTTGTTCAAAAGTGAACTTCTCAAACACATTTTGTATGTGTTGAGACTGGTTCTTCTAGTCTTCGTATGACTTCTCAGCAATTCTATGAAATGAATTAGGATATTTCCTTACATGATTGAGAAAAGTATAGTGTTTTTCATCTCTAAAATTCTTCTAATTCCTAAAGCCATCTATAGTGAATACAAGTTACGTAGGATGCCCAGATGGCTTACTAAAGAAAAAGCATGGCAAATAAAATGTTGCATCTTTATCACGTGAATTTTCAAGCCATGTAGGAAATAGTAGGTACCACGAAGGTTGAAAGCTACGAAGGTGATTTTCTTGTCCAGATTTTGGGTACTTTGAGACATTAGGCTGATACGGACCATCATTAATATAAACTCGTTGAATTTCATCCTGTTGATTAGGATCATAATCTCATATCTAATAACGCAATCCATGATCAAATTTCAATGAACTAATATCAAATTTGTTGATGTCAATTCTTTGAGATTTGTTCGGAGAATTTTCAAAAACTGGGATATCAGAAGTTGGCGACGATGCATCATCAACATTGACATTTGAACTTTGTGTATTTTTTCTTTTGAAAAAGTCAAGTATTGTATTTGATTTTCCCATCACCTACAAATAAAATTCCCATCATCATCAATAATTTGGTTTTCATTTGAACACCTTGAAATTCCCACGCCACATGCTGACATGACATGCTCAAAAGTCACAACAAATGAAATTATGCAACACCTTGAAATTCCCACGGGCACACACGGCCACATGCTCACAAGTCACAACAAATGCAATAGCAAGAAAAGACAAAAACAATGAAAACATGGATTTCTAAGACCATATGCTCACTGTTTACCAAATGCATTCACACAAACATTGAAGAAAAAAAATACAATACTTCACCCAATGCAT
The DNA here is from genome assembly GCF_901000735.1 of Corylus avellana. Classification (NCBI taxonomy): domain Eukaryota; kingdom Viridiplantae; phylum Streptophyta; class Magnoliopsida; order Fagales; family Betulaceae; genus Corylus; species Corylus avellana. The sequence continues at coordinate 17,691,936 of NC_081546.1, forward strand.
TGACTACACAATCTACAAGACTACAAAGCCAAAAATTGAAAATAAAATGCTTATGAAAATATTTGAGTCTAGCTTTGTTTAAGTCTTCTCAGTATCTCAATTCTCACAACATGGCCAAAAATAAAATGCACAAAGGCACAAAGAAATTAGAGAATAGTTGCAGACATAGCAAACTTGTAGTCTTCTCTCACGTTTGTTTATATTATTTCACCTTACAGTTTAATATCATTTAATTTTGTAATTTGTTTGATTTGATCCATTTCATAAACCTTTCAAGAACTTACCTCCGAATCTACTACTTCTCTGAGGGAGGCTGCTGTCTGCTGATGATGCCGAAACTAGGAATCGTTCATTCAATCTTTAGACTCTAAACTTTGAAGTTTGAAGGTTGAGTCAATTTTGAGTTTGTTTTTCACTTGCTCTATTCGATTGTCACTGGCAGGCATATTGTGGTAGCAGATTAGGGTAGCTGAGAATTGGGATAAAAGGCTTGGAATGGGTAGGGCCAATATTTTTTTTTTTGGATATGGACTAGGTAAGGGCCAAAAAATTTTTTTGATAGGGCCAAAAAATATTTAGGAATAGCCGAATAGAGCAAAAAAAAATTTCGGATAGGGCAAAAAATTTTTTTAGCCAAGGGCCTAAGCCTAAATTATTATGATTTTACCTTAATATTATTTTTTTTCCCTTAAAAAATTTTAGGGGTTGGGTAGCCGGCCTATACGGGCCCTCCCCATCTTCTGTCTCTGATTTTAGCTTTGCGAATGATAACTTAATAACAACGTGTACAAAAATGTCCAGTGTTATGATGGCACTTCCCCTAATTTCTCTTTTCCATATTTCATTTCTTCAATATGTGTAGCTCTGTTTATGGAGGCCAGAAACAGAGGAGCATAAAAAGCTCTTTTTGCACGAGCATGGAGCACTTCACGGGGTCGTAGAACTCATTCTTCAAAACACCTTCATACGAAAACTTCACCAGAGAAAGATAATGGAACCAAACTATGTAGATTATGTATATTATCCAAACTGTAAAAATAAGAATCAATCATATTTACAATTCTTGATCGGTTCAGGCTTTTTTTGGAACTCCCAATGCCTTTTCACAACAGGAAAGATGAAAGCATCTACCTTGGTTTATTTATTTATTATTATTATTATTTTTTATATAAGGATGTGCCATCGTAATACTGAAAGCATTGTTTGGTTTCCGAGAAAATGTCATGTGTTGCTCTCATAGATAATAAAAAAGAAATAGACGTACTCTAATTTAAACTAAAGACCGTTTTTTGGCACCCCAGATAATCAAAAACTCCCACAGATAAACAAAAATGGATAAAAAAAAAGTAATAATCAAAAACTCTAACCTGAGAGTTAGAGTAGAGACAGGCTTTTTGGTTGCGGTGCGCAAGGGAGAGCTGGCAGCTTTGGCTTCGGGGAAGGGCTATTGCACGAGTATGAGGGTTCAACAAATAAAACCCCAAGTTTATCCAAAACACACTGTTTTGGATAGGGCCAAAACAGTGTGTTTTGGATCCTACCTGTAAAAAATAGTCTGATGTGGCCCTATCCAAAAAGGCGTTTCACCCTAGTTAATGGCAGTTAAAAAAATTTGGCGGCAGAAATTAAATTGGCATTTCCATTGACCCAGAGAGTAAATTTTGAAAGAAAAAAAAAAACTTAAGGAGTTTTTAATTTTGGAGGGTTGACTGAGGGGAGGAGGCTTACATGCTGTGAACCAAACTACCTCAGTAGTTTGGTTCAAAGGTTGAGATTGCCTTAGAGTTTTTTTATCCCAAAGACTAACGAGAAATCAAAAAAAAAAATTAACGGAAATTTATTCTGTTTAACTCTTTTTCTTTTTTTTTTTCTACCCAAAACGTCTTCTCTCTATTTTCTAACTATATCCAAAATGGACTAGATCTTCTTCTTATTTCTTCTTCACAATAAGCCAAGTGGGAAAATTGTGGGAGGGGATGGCCAACAAGAATGAAAGCTCTCTCTTCCACCAATCCCATATAGCTTTAAGCAACTATTAAAGATAGGAACAAAACAAAAAGTTACCTCATCCACCCCCCAAAAACCCAGCATCCCCTTTAACCAATTCTCAGGCTAATGATACTCTGTAAGTATGATAATAAAGCTAAAAAAAAATAAAAAAGTTAAAAACTTGGCCTCCTCCTCGGCCACCAAAGATAGAATTTCCTTTAGATTATCAAGAAGGGATTAAGATTGAGATTGATTGACTGAAACCAGGAATAATACCGAATCCTACCCCCTAAAAATCAAATCTTCATCATCAAATATCAAAATTACATGAAATGATTATCATTCCTAAATTAAACAGAATAAAAAGAAAGGAAAAATGGAAGAAAAAGAAGAAGAAGAAGAAGAACTTTGCTAGGGAAGGGATGAAAGAAAATGGAGTACCAGTTTTGGGTATAAAAAGCAAACAAAATAGTATGTTTTGGGTATGGTGAAAACAGAGTGAGAAGAAGTTTTGGATAGAAAAAAAAAATAACGAGAGCTAAAACGAAATAAATTTTCGTCATTTTTTTTTTTTTTTTAAATTTCACGGGGTTAAAAAACCCTTAGGCAATCTCAGCCTTTCAACAATGTATGGAAGCCTTGCCTTGACTTAGGGACTTATTATACATTTACCCTTCTTTTTTTCTACCACGTCCACGTCCACGTCCATGACCGCGGTTTCCTTTGTTACCATTAAATGAGGTTCTATTATCTTCAAGAAATGGTGTAAAACCCGTTGGACGAGATTGATGATTTTTCATTAATAGCTCGTTGTTTTGCTCAGCCACTAGAAGACAAGATATTAGTTCAGAATATCTTGTGAAATTACGCTCTCGATATTGCTACTGCAATAGCACATTTGAGGCATGAAATGTGGTATATGTTTTTTCTAACATATCCACATCAGTGACTTTTTCTCCACACAATTTTAATTGTGAGCTAATTTTAAAGAGTGCAGAGTTATAGTCACTGACAGTCTTAAAATCTTATAGCCTTAGGTGCATCAAATCATAACAAGCTCTTGGGAGGATAACTGCCTTCTGGTGCTCGTATTTCTCCTTTAAATTATTCCACGAGGTTAATGGATCATTTACCGTAAGGTACTCAGTTTTTAATTCTTCATGCATATGATGGCGAAGAAAAATCATTGCTTTAACGCGATCCTGTTGGGATGCTTGATTAATTTCCTTAATAGTATTTCCAAGATTCATAGCTTCAAGATGGATCTCAACATCAAGGATCCAAGATAAGTAATTATTTCCAGAAATGTCAAGGGCGACAAACTCAAGTTTTGTAAGATTTGACATTATCTATACAAAAATATATCAATAATTAAATAAATAAACATTATTTAAAATTAAGTAATATTATACACAAACCAAAAATTTTCAAAATATAAACTATAAGAAATCATATTCATAGCATTAGTATAATAACATTCTAGTTCATATAAATCTCACATGGATCATAATATGCATATATTATAAAGTGATTCTTAAAACACTAAAAAATTTTAAGCATATGTTAGAATGTTAATTAAAAAATAGATAATAAGATTACTAAATGTTAAAAAAACTTACAATGAACTGAGAATACCTCACAGATAGCTTTTGATTTTGAAGATCAAAAGGCTAGAGCTTCGTGCTGATAACATGTTGTAAAATCAAAGAAAATAACAAGACAAGATAATTAGATTGCAATATGTAAAACTAGTTTTTCAGGAACTATGTATGATTCTTCTCTATTATTATCTTTTACACACTACTCAATACTCTATTTTATAGACATGGAATCACAATGGGAGGTCAAGGAATATGAAATGGTAGTGTATAACTCAAAAGGCTACATCAATGTATTACATGAATGTTATACGAATTATAAAAGATGACATGAATGTGTAGAATTCCAAGAGATGGAACTAAATGGTCATCCATCAAATGCATGAATGGATTCATAACAGTAATGATTTTTTATGATTTTTTTTTTTTTGAGATTTCCCTATTTAAAGAAGGGAAGAGATTATAATGCTCTTAATCTCCACCTCAGCATGTCTACTTTGCATATCATATGAATTTTGCGAACATTTAAGATTGGGCCCTATTGTTTCTAATACTCTTAGTCTCTTTATCTCTCTCAGCAGTCAGATAACAACCAAAAATTTGTGCACACAACATTACTTATTGGGTTGCTAGCCTGCTACCACAATTTTTACTGGTAGTTTTTCCCCTTACATGTTTCTTCTACTGGATTTTCCTTTGGACAGTGAAAAAGACTCTCATCGGCAGTTTTTGTAGGCCTTGTTTATGGTTTAAAGTTGTATTTATTTTAGGCTTTGTTTGTTTCAAGTCTTAGAGGTGTCCTAACCGAGTCCCTCAAGGACCCCACTGTGACTCACCCAGGACCTGTCTGGAGCCTGCCTAGACCCTATCGGGGCCCCACCGGGATCAGCCTAGGACCTTGGCATATTGTGACTCAAATAATCAATTAAGCTTAAGACAGCTTAGTTAGAAGGTTAATTAGGTTTTGAGTCACTAGGGACACCTGTAGGAGCATTTGTTTTTAGAATTTTTGGATCTCGAAGCTACAGTAGATGAACACTCGTGTGGGGGACCACACACGAGCACTTGCCTGGCAACTGTACACGAATGCTCGTGTGGAGACCAGGTCGAGCGCTTGTTGACCTTTTGTTGACCGCTGGTTTTTATCCGCGCGTGTCACTTGCCACCTGACCCCTCCAAGCAACAATACACGAGCGCTCGCTCCCTATAGTATCATGAGCGCTTGCCCCTTTCCTGTTATTCATCATTTTGCCCTTAGACTCACCCCCTATAAATACCACTCCACCCCCATTCGATTTTCTCCACCCCGGAAGCTTAGGGAAACTCTGTCATTTTGATTTTATAAGAGTTGTGATTTTTTGTGAGTTTTTGGTGGAGTTTACTTGGAGGACTTGCTCGATTGAGGTAATCCTTACCATTTTCTTGTGTTTCGTTCTAATAGCTTAGTTGTTGTAAGCTTTATTGCTGGTTAGCGTTTCCTCTTGCTTAGATTTAATCTTACTGTTAGAAACATTGCTATGCTTATAGCAGTGTTAGAAAGCCTTTTGATAGCATAAGAGACCGTAAGAAAGATTGGGAAATAAGTGGGTCAAATGAGGTTTTCACCTGAACCTCACTGGACGAACGCTCGTCCGTAGGTCGAGCGCTGGCCTAGTGACGTTCAGGAGATGTCCTTTTTGGCCAAGCACCCAACGACCCCTGTTTTCAAGTCTAAGGTTTGTTTTAGTGAACTTAGGACTAATGTGAGGATTTTCCACAGATTTGGAGAACCCGAACTTGTTGGAGGATTACTTAGAGACTTTAATCGACCTAGGTGAGTTTTAACTCACATAATACTTGCCATTTATTTTCCTACATTTGCATGTCTATTTTGTGTACCAAAACATGCATATTTGCACTCTAACGGAAACATATTTTCTGCTGCACATAAACTCTAGCATTTGTGAAAAACATTGTACTTAACATGTTAACGAAAGTAAGACTTGTAAAAGCATGCATGTAAAATATGGATAAGATAAATTGTATCATATGACATGGTACACCAGTACGTGTTAGATAACGATCATAGGCTTACTATACATGTTAATTAACTTTATGGTCAAATATGTGTGTAATATATGGGCCTTGGATCAAATGGGTGTTTCGTGACCGGCACCGCCTTAACGAGTGATCACTACAGGACGTACATCATTAGTGGTGTGGGTCACCCGAGGTCGGACTCGGTCATGCCACTAGTGTTATGGACAGTAACATACAATATCCGGGGCATCGGTGTTGTATTACAAGTCCCCTAGGATAGCATATTATGTGCATTAACATTACTAAAACTGGCATGAGTATTATGTGCATTAACATTCACTAAGTCTTTAAACTTACCCCCTTCGTTTTTATGTTTTTCCTTTCATTACAAATAATTACGCGGTTTAGCTAGGCTAAACGAGGATGCCTTCGGATCCGATATTGGTGATTGCACAGGACCTGTTCCAAGTCATTTTTGAGGATATTGACTCTGTTTGGTTGATGTCCATGTGGGTTGATAGATGAACCACCCGAGCAGATATGGTCAAAATTATTATTTCTCTAGCCCTACTTAAGCTTAGGATCTGACATGTTGATCTTTTGTAAGACAATTATCATTTGGGGAATGTAATATTTTGTTTTGGTGATCGATACATTTGATGACTTATCTTTATATTATGAGGTTATTATGTTTACTCTGGTGTATGAATGTGTGGTTGTTTTAGTTATTACTCTCTACTCCTATAGTTTAAAAGTCTTCCGCTGAGGTCTATCGTATAGGAGAGGTTGTGATCCTTGAATCTTGTCCTGTGAGGGATAGGGCTGGAAGACGAACCATGTGGTCAATTACCAGTTAATTGATTTTTCCATCGGGGTCATTACATAGTAGAACCCACCCAAGAGCCGATAGGGACATTTTCGTAATTTAGTGTTTAATATGATTTTGCATACACACTAAATACCGGAAAATGTTTTCCAGGAGAATATTTTCTTCCTGAAAACATTTTTTGACGTCGGGGACTTGACCAGGACCCTGCTTGATTTTCTGTACATGCCAAATACTAGAAAATGTTTTCTAGGAAATCATTTTCAAGGAAAATGTTTTACGCCAAAATCCCCATCAAGTCCCGGTAGGGTCCTGGGTAGGTCTCGATGGGGTGCCGGTCGATTCCCGACAAGGTCCTGGGCGAGTCCAGTGAGATCTTGAGCAGGTTCAGTCAAGTCCCAGGTGGGTCTCGGGGAGGTCCGGTCGGGTCCTGGGCAAGTCCTGGGCAGGTCCTGGGTAAGTCCCAACGAGGTTCCAGGTTGGTCTGGTTAGGTCCTAGTCAAGTCTTGGCAGGGTCCGTCGATTTGAGAATGAGATGCTCAAACTGAGAAAATGGTTTACGATTTTCAAAATTGGAAACCATTTTTCGAAATTAAAGAAGAATTTTTGGTCAGAGGAAAATATTTTCTGTTGACTATTATTTTATGTCGTACCAAACACCTGAAAATACAGAAAACATTTTTCGTAAATCATTTTACTGCGAAACAAACGGAGCCTTAGTTTTTGTTGCTGTCCTTGTACCATTTCATCTATAAAAAAGAAAGAAAAAAAAAAAAAAACACTACATGTAACATCCAAGTATAATAGCTACAATTAATCTCTCTCGCCTACGTTTTTCAAACAAAGAAAAAAGGAAAAAGGATATAGCGGTAAGAAGGCTATAAACAATAATAATGAGATTTGGATCCCCTCATGTTTTAAAAAATATGAGATTCTCATATTCCAAAATTTGAGTCATCAATTTCATCTAACGATTTAAATAAATATAAAAGTTTGTGTTACCGAGGTAAGTTGATTTGACATATTAAAAACTAAAATTAATTACTTCAATAACATACAAACTTTTGCATTTATTTAGTCGGTTAGATGAAATAGAAGAATCAAAATTTAAAATATGAAAATCTCATAATTTAAAAAATTCGTAGATATCTCAATCCTGAATAATGAGCGAGAGTTTGATGTCCTCTGATCACCATTAATGACTTCAATTTATCAAACCTCATGAGTTATACAATACACCACATGTAGCCACTTCTAGTCCTTCCCGCTGAAAGCAAAGCTACAAGTCGTTCAGTGAAGTTAGAAAACGCCTGTGCTACATATCGTTCCTAAGTCGTTTAAAAATGCTTGTCGCTTTATATAACCAGACCTAAACACTTCCTATGCTCCTTTCAGAACTCGCTGCAAGACAGCACAAGGTAAGTTCGCACTCGCACTCGCACTCGCACTCGCACTCACACTCTCACCGTTTGCATTTTCTCCTGATTTCGTGTTCAATTTCTAGGGTTTTGTTTTCTCATTTATATTTGAATAATTTTCGTTGCTTTTGTTGCCTTGGAGTCTGATTATTCGATTTTTGTTTTTTTGTTTGATCGGATTTAGAAGTAGCTGCGTTTCTAGAAGGTTTGTTACTCGAAATCTAGGGCTTGATCTTTTCTGTGAAGAGATTATAGGGAAGCTGTGAGGTTTTCTTATTTATTTCTAGTGTTAGGGTTTAAGACGAATCGTAGAGGGAAGTAAGAAAAAGAAGAAGAAAATCATGCACGCACCGGTGCTTGTTCTCAGTAAGTGTGATCTGCATTTCTTTTTCTTTTTTTTTTGGGTTTATCATCTGTCCTTGCTTTAAGTTAATGGATTCGATCAAATGAAACTGTGCAGAGGACTCTTTGAAACGCGAGTCCGGAGGCAAGGTGCAACATGCTAATATCCAGGCTTCCAAGGTGCGATATTCATTTATTTCCGTAGGTCGCATTGTATTGTGAATTTTCATGATTTTTTTCTTTTCTATTTTCGTTTTGTTTAATTTATACTTGGACGGACAGGCTGTTGCTGACATTATTCGCACTACATTGGGTCCAAGATCCATGTTGAAGATGCTACTCGATGCTTCTGGAGGTAAAGATAATGGAATATCATTACGAATATTGTCATTGCAAATCAAAGATTTTCGACAGCATTTTCTGTCTTGGCTTCTTATTTTTCTTTTCTTTTCTGTTTCCAACTTTGTTGCTATCAGGAATTGTGGTGACTAATGATGGAAATGCTATTTTGCGTGAGTTAGATATTGCACACCCGGCTGCAAAGGCACTCTCTCTCTCTCTCTCTACTGATTTACGAAATTGTTTGACATAAATTCCTTTTTTATTGCTGTAAACTTTTATTTCTCTTGGAATTCTGGTGTTCCATCACTATCTAGTGTCTATGCTTCTGATGTATGTTCCATTTTGTGTTGGTAGCAGTCAATGATTGAACTAAGCCGCACGCAAGATGAAGAAGTGGGAGATGGAACAACATCAGTCATCGTTCTTGGTATGTTTTGAGCATACAATATTTGGACTGTCATACTCATCTTTGCAACACATGTTTCCTTTGTGGAGTGTGACAGATTGTTCTTGTCTTTTGTGTGAGTGATAGTTTTAGAGAAGTCTGTTTCTGATTGCTCCAGTTTGACTTCACAGTTTCATGACATTTAGCCTGTGGGTTAATTAGCTGCATATATACTTGAGTGAGGATTGCAATTGCTTGTGAAGAACGGAATCTATTTTTGTGGTACAATGTATGTTAATAATATTCCTTGTTTCTCACATTTGGGCTAAAAATTTGTTGAAGCTGGTGAAATGCTCCACGTTGCAGAAGCATTTATTGACAAAAATTACCATCCTACCGTTATCTGCCGAGGTAATGTTACTATACTAGTACTTATGATAGTTCTTTTTTGCTTGTGGCTAATCACTTTTTATTAATGATATGTGCAAGCTTTATTTGATCTACAGCCTACAACAAAGCTTTGGAGGATGCCATTGCTGTGCTTGACCAAATTGCGATGCCCATTGATGTGAAGGACCGTAAGTTTTTGTTTTTTTTAGTATTGATTTCTCAAGAATCTGTTGGTTCTCAATCTGAGATGTTCAGTTTAGAGCATAGTTTGTCCTTTCCTAAACCAGGAGTGAATTGCTTGATTTCCGGAATCTTCTACCAATTATGTTTTCCTTTTCCTCTTTATTGGAGGAACTTATGTTACTTAAGAATGACAAGTGTGTATTTTTTCACACAACTGCATGTTAGATTAGTCACAGGATTTTCTGGCATATAATTTATTTTCTTTCTTTACTTTTTTCAAATTTAGTCTCTTCTATTATTATTATTATTTTTTTTTTCACTTTTTATCGTTGATTGATTGTTGGACTTCTGATTTGGCTCATTTTCAACAATCAACTCTGAAAAATTTGACATTGGGCAAGCTTGTAGAGATACAGTGATGATTCAGTGTCCTAGGTTGTATCCTTCACCTATATCAATTAGTTTGAAGGATGGTTCTTGACCAGTAGCATCTCCCCATCTCATAAATAAGGGATGAGGGGCTAGATCACAGGTTCAACCTCATATGCATGTGTGGCTAGTGCAAAAAAGAAGAAGAATAAGAAGAATTAAGATTAGGATACTGAGCAACAATATTAGAAGCCAACTTTAGGTACTTATGCACTTAAGTGATCAACTTGAGCAACACCTGAGTTGTCAGACAAGTAGTTGCTTCTTATTTATAACTCTCTCTAATGAGCAATAGCTAGACAAGTACGCATCTTTTGTTTTGTTTTGTTTTGTTTTGTTTTGTTTTTTTTTTTTCTTTTCTAGGGAAGTAGTTCACAACTTATTTGTGGGAATATGCATCCTATCCATTGATGCTAGCTATCTCAATGATGTAGGGTTGTTTTTTGATTCCAAGATTAGGATTTCCTATGCGCAAGCTATACCAATGACTACCTTAATCGTTGCTAATAATGTCAACTATCTTGTTTTGAGGACCGCGAGTTTAGTGTTCCACAACTAAAGTCCTCCTTCTTGAGTTCTGTTTTAGATTGGGTTGTATCCTTTGTTCCCAGTTTCACTTCCTCTAGATTATTGATATATGTTGATTACTTACCAAAAAAAAAAAAAAAAAAAAAAAATTCACTTCCTCTAGTATTGTAGATCTTGTTAACTTTTTAGATTCTCGACCCCATTATTATTCATAAAAAAATAAAAATAATGTTAACTATCTTGTTGCCTCTTTTACTCCTGACAGATACCATAGAAGAATCATCCTCAGTGAGAATATCTCAAGAAAAATCTTCATTTTAGTATAGATAGATTTATAAAGCGGTATGAGAGTTTTTGAATTAGAGATTAGCTTCTTTAATAATAGTTTATTTACCATTGTAGCAGTCATCAATTTCCCAACTCCCTCTACTTTCTGAATCAGATACATTTTGATGGTCAAGGAATATGAGTATTGGTGGATCGTATATTGCCCATCATTTGTATCTTCATAATAGTATGAAATTCTGTCTTACAAGTCACTGTTGTGGTCCTGTCCTTTTTTAGCTCAGCAACTTTCACGGGCACTTGTTAACTAACTCTTAATGTACTTTTACTTGGTCTGTCTCTAGCCTGGGTCCTCTCTCAGGTGGTAGAGATAGGGTGGGTTGGATAGCCTGTAGGTTGATATCTTGTTCAAAAAAAAAAAAAAAGAAAAAAGAAAGGAATGAAAAACAATAAAACAGAAGACAGTCTGTTCAGGTACCTTTACTTATAAAAAAAAAAAAAAAAAAGTGTCTGTTCAGGTACCTTTGTTTGGTGGCGAGGTTTAAGACTAGATTACATTACCTTTTGGAGCTTCCTTAGAATTACTTAGGTGGTGTTTGGTAAATGGGTTGGCTTAAACACTGTAGTTGATGTAGATTGATGTGAAAAAAAATAAGAATGTTTAGTATAAAAAAAATGAAAAAGTGAAAAAATTTTGTTTTGCAGTGATTTTTGTATTTGAATAATAATAAAAAGTGAATGATTTGATATAAAAAGTGAAAAAGTTAGAATGTTTTGAAGTTGATTTTTTTGGGAAATTGTGATGAATAGTGTCTGGGCCAACTCCAACCCTCTTACCAAATAAGGCCTTATAAAGTTCAATATCACCTAGTAAGGTACCAATGTGGGACTTAGCACCCATGAATACCTTTATAATCTATCCATTGTATGTGGGTTATTAATCTTCTCAATGTGCAATGGGATGTTACATAGGTTTTTACTAAAGCTTTGAGAATGATGGAGCTAGAAAATGTTGGGATAGTGATCTGCTTGCTGTATAACAGTAAATATAAAGGCCTAGAAGGGCAGAAAAGGAGTAATCCCAGAAATAAGATGAGCTTTCTTTCAAAGTAGTGTCTTCCCAGGTTTTCATTAATCAGGTATAGAGAATACTATCATGGGGAGCATGGACATTGTAGTATTTGGCTAAATAAGGCTCCCTTGAAAGTAGTGTTCTTTGCTTGGTTGGCTACCATAGGAAAGAAACTCACTATGGATATTTTAAGAAAGCAGCATGTCATGGTGGTTGTTTGGTGTTGTATGTGTAAGAAGAGTAGGGAGTCAATGGACCACCTTTTACACCATTGTGAGATGGTTAATGCTCTATGGAATATCTTCAGCCTTGTAGGTTGGCTTGGGTTTGCCTAATCAAGTGGTAGACCTTTTCGCTTGGTGGAAAGGGTAATTTGGTAGGCTTCAAAATTTTGCGATGTGGAAGGTATTTTCGTCTTGCCTTATATGGTGTCTTTGGAGGGAAAGAAATGATTGGAGTTTTGTAGACTGTGAATGGACGGTGGAGGAATTGAATGATTTATTCTTCAAGACTTTTTACAACTGGACATTTGCCTTTGATTTAAATATTTTAAACTTTCATTTTTTTTCTTTATTTTTTTTCCTTCTTCTAGTTAAGTGTGTTCTTGAACTCTTCTTGTTTGCTTGGGTTGTGCCTTTTGTGTTTTTTTATAAATTTTGGTTGCTTGTCAAAATAGTTATAGAGAATACAAGCCTAACTTAAGTATAATGCTCTTATACATTCTACACAGGCAGTAACTACTTTCATAAGTTTTTAGATAATAAATTAAGAGTCTAGTAAGAGTTTTGACCATACTAATTACATTTTAAGTTCTCAAAATATTGAAATCAAAAGACTGATTATATACCCTATCTTCTTCCATTTTTCACAAGATATTTCCTTGATATAATTGTGAAAAGCGAAATGTATAGGTATAGCGTCCTTATGCACAAACTGGTGTGCTTTGGGATGAAAGTTTCTTTTTTATACGCTCTACATTGGTCAATTTCTCTCTTATGTTGGTCAAGAATAGCTATTTCATTTCCATTGCGGAAAACTACAGTGCCTGCAATAGCTCCGTTGGGAACAAATGGCCATAGCTAGGCGGAGTATTTGGAAAGTTAGTTAGGCAATACAAGGAGAAGAGTAATGCATAAATGTGAATCTAGGTGTTGAGAGTACGTTAATGACCTATGGTTTCACTAAAGTTAATGTTCTTATAGATTGTGAAGATTAGGATTATTGCAATCCACGTATTGGAAAAGAAAATTATTGGGTTGAGCAATCAGATAAACCATCCTGAATCTAAGCTTTATCAGCTCATTCATTTTATTTAATATAATAGAATGGTAAGCCAAGCCAATTAAGTACTTTTCTGGTTGCAATTAAAGATCTTTAACAGAAGCTAGAAGTAGTAATTTCTTTGTTGGAATAGTTTCAGTACTCTCTCTCTCTTGCACACACACCACCCCACACCTACACACACATGTACAGACCACATAGACACATCTTTCATTGTCTTATTATTGCACACGGAAGTTGTAACATTTATTTATGATGAAAAAGGCTTGTAGATTCCTTATGTAGAACATAGGCTCGCTTTTGTGTTGTGCACATAATGTATGGAATTATATTTTTTGATAAGTAATAACCAGTCTTTATTAAAACATAGTGTATGGAATTATGTGGCAGGTGGAACAATGTTGGGGCTGGTGAAGAGCTGTATAGGCACAAAATTCACTAGTCAGTTTGGGGATCTAATTGCTGTAAGTATCTTCTATTTTTCAAGGTTGTTCATGTGGGTGTCTTTTTTGATAAGTAATAATGCATTAAGAGCGCAGAGGGGCGCAACCCTAGTACACAGGAAGTATACAAAGGAGCGACTAAGTAGGGGAGAAAGAAGAAGAGAACAAAAAGAGAAAATCAGGAAAATCAATCACTAAAGGAGCAAGCCATCCTGCTGTCCATGAGAATAAAGTGTACAAAAAGAAGTGAATAAGATCCTCTAGGTTCCTCGACAAATCCTCGAAGCATCTCGCATTCCTTTCCTTCCAAAGACACCATAGAAGACACAAGGGAGCCATCTTCCAAACCACCGCACTACTAGATCTACCTCCCGCCCACCAGCTGGCAAACATCTCCATGACGCTTCTAGGCATAACCCAACTCAAGTTAAAGCGAGAGAAGATGACCTCCCACAACTTGCGCGCGACCCCACAATGAAGGAAGAGATGGTCCACAGACTCCCCATCCACCTCACACATGCAACAACGATTAACCACAACAATACCTCTCTTCCGAACATTATCCAGAGGGAGAGATTTCCCAAGAGCGGCCGACCAAGCAAAAAACGCCACTCGCAAAGGAGCCTTAGTACGCCAAATCCTTCTCCAAGGGAACTGATTAGGCTCCTTAAGGGCAAGCCTCTTGTAGAAAGTGCGGACCTCAAACTTCCCTTTCCTTGAAGGAATCCACCACATACGGTCAACCCCTTCCCCCCGGATCGGCGACGAATACAAGAGTGAGAAGAAAGAGGCTAAGGCCAACTCCTCCCAATCATGGATACTACGGGTAAAAGTAACGTTCCAGTGCACCATCCCATTTACACACTCCCGAATATCCGCAATGGAGGCATCCTTGTTGCGGGCTATATTAAAAAGGCCCGGAAAAGCATCTTTGAGGGGCGTCTCGCCACACCAACAATCCTCCCAAAATTTGACCTTCCCCCCCAAACCGGGAACTAATCTGAAGTGGCACCGAAACGACCTCCAAACCCCACAAATGAATTTCCATAGCCCCACCCCATGCGTTCCACGAGGAACATTTGAACGCCAACCACCCCAAACCACCCCATACTTAGCCACCAAGATACTTCTCCACCAAGCTTCTTCTTCATTTGCAAATCTCCATAACCATTTCCCCAAGAGGGCTTGGTTGAAAAGGCGCAAGCTCCGAATCCCTAGACCTCCCTCAGAAATCGGAGAGCAAACCTCGTGCCAACTGACCAAATGGAATTTGGGTTCATCCTTGAAACCTCCCCATAAAAAATCCCGTTGAATCTTCTCAATACGGTTCGCCACGGAGATAGGGATGGGAAACAGGGATAGAAGATAGGTGGGCAAGTTGGATAAGGTGCTCTTGATGAGAGTGAGCCTCGCCCCCTTGGACAAATAAGAACGCTTCCACGAGGCCAACCTTCTAGCAATTTTCTCCACCATATCATCCCAAACAGCCAACTGCTTGAAGGAAGCCCCTAACGGAAGACCCAAATACTTCAAGGGAAGCGAGCTAGTGCCACAACCCAAGACGCCGGCCAGCTCAACCGTCTCAACTGAATCTCCGACTGGGACCAAAACAGACTTGGCCCGATTAATCTTTAGCCCGGAAACCGCCTCAAAGCCTATACTGAGAGCTTTAATAAATCTAACATGTTCCGGTTCTGCCCCACAAAACACCAAAGTATCGTCAGCAAAAAGAAGGTGGGAGATCGACACCCGCTCATGCTCCCTAGCACCCACATAGAACCCATTGATGAAACCCCTGCTTATGGAGGCATTAATCATCCTACTAAAAGCCTCCATGACCAAGATGAACAAAAAAGGCGATAGAGGGTCACCTTGTCTAACCCCGCGCGAGCTCACAAAGAAACCGGAGGGCGAACCATTGATCAACACCGAGAACCGCACGGACGAGATGCAATGCTCAATCCAAGAGCACCATTTGTCACCGAATCCACACCTTCTTAAAAGATAGAGTAGAAACTTCCAGTTCATATGATCATAAGCCTTCTCCATATCCAACTTACACAAGAGGCCGGGGTCCCCGGATCTGAGACGACTGTCCAGGCATTCATTGGCAATAAGCACCGAATCCAAAATATGTCTACCTTTGACAAAAGCGTTTTGTGGATTGGATATGACCCGATTCATGACTCCCCGCATTCTGTTGGCTAAGACCTTCGCAATTATCTTATAAATCCCTCCCACAAGACTAATAGGACGGAAGTCCTTCAAATCGGAAGCCCCATGCGACTTCGGAATGAGAGCAATGAAAGTAGCGTTGAGGCTTTTTTCGAACTTACCTCGATCATAGAACTCCCCAAAAACAGCCATGACGTCCTTTTTGATCACCTCCCAACAATCCTGAAAGAAAGCCATAGAAAAACCATCCGGGCCTGGAGCCTTGTCCCTATCCATTTTTTTGACCACCTCCCACACCTCCCTCTCCTCAAAAGAAACTTCTAGGCTAGAAGACTCTTCCTCCTCCAACCTATCAAATTGAAGATTGTCCAACCTTGGTCTCCAACTTAGGGTCTCTGTGAAAAGAGACTCATAAAAGCGAGTAATATGAATACTAATAGCCTCTTGATTAGAGG
>NC_081546.1:17708195-17762425 GCF_901000735.1 Corylus avellana
AATGGGAGGTTAAGGAATTTGAAAGGGGGAATATGAAACAAAAGGTTTAATCAATTTATTACATGAATGTTATAGGAATTCTAAAAGATGACATGAATGTGTAGAATTCCAAGAGATGGAACTAAATGGTCATCCACCAAATGCATAAATGGATTCATAACAGTAATGATTTTTTATGATTTTTTTTTTTTTTTGAGATTTCCCTATTTAAAGAAGGGAAGAGATTATAATGCTCTTAATCTCCACCTCAGCATGTCTACTTTGCATATCATATGAATTTTGCAAACATTTAAGATTGGACCCTATTGTTTCTAATACTCTTAGTCTCTTTATCTCTCTCAGTAGTCAGACAACAACCAAAAATTTGTGCACACAACATTACTTATTGGGTTGCTAGCCTGCTACCACAATTTTTACTGGTAGCTTTTCCCCTTACATGTTTTTTCTACTGGATTTTCCTTTGGACAGTGAAAAAGACTCATCGGCAGTTTTTGTAGGCCTTGTTTATGGTTTAAAGTTGTATTTATTTTAGGCTTTGTTTGTTTCAAGTCTTAGAGGTGTCCTAACCGAGTCCCTCAAGGACCCCACTGTGACTCACCCAGGACCTGTCTGGAGCCTGCCTAGACCCTATCGGGGCTCCACCGGGATCAGCCTAGGACCTTGGCATATTGTGACCCAAATAATCAATTAAGCTTAAGACAACTTAGTTAGAAGGTTAATTAGGTTTTGAGTCACAAGGGACACCTGTAGGAGCATTTGTTTTTAGAATTTTTGGATCTCGAAGCTACAGTAGATGAACACTCGTGTGGGGGACCACACACGAGCGCTTGCCTGGCAACTGTACACGAATGCTCGTGTGGAGACCAGGTCGAGCGCTCGTTGACCTTTTGTTGACCGCTGGTTTTTATCCGCGCGTGTCAACTGCCACCTGACCCCTCCAAGCAACAATACACGAGCGCTCGCTCCCTATAGTATCATGAGCGCTTGCCCCTTTCCTGTTATTCATCATTTTGCCCTTAGACTCACCCCCTATAAATACCACTCCACCCCCATTCGATTTTCTCCACCCCGGAAGCTTAGGGAAACTCTGTCATTTTGATTTTATAAGAGTTGTGAGATTTTGTGAGTTTTTGGTGGAGTTTACTTGGAGGACTTGCTCGATTGAGGTAATCCTTACCATTTTCTTGTGTTTCGTTCTAATAGCTTAGTTGTTGTAAGCTTTATTTCTGGTTAGCGTTTCCTCTTGCTTAGATTTAATCTTACTATTAGAAACATTGCTATGCTTATAGCAGTGTTAGAAAGCCTTTTGATAGCATAAGAGACCGTAAGAAAGATTGGGAAATAAGTGGGTCAAATGAGGTCTCCACCTGAACCTCACTGGACAAACGCTCGTCCGTAGGTCGAGCGCTGGCCCAGCGACGTTCAGGAGATGTCCTTTTTGGCCAAGCACCCAACGACCCCTGTTTTCAAGTCTAAGGTTTGTTTTAGTGAACTTAATTGGAGGATTTTCCACAGATTTGGAGAAGCCGAACTTGTTGGAGGATTACTTAGAGACTTTAATCGACCTAGGTGAGTTTTAACTCACATAATACTTGCCATTTATTTTCCTACATTTGCATGTCTATTTTGTGTACCAAAACATGCATATTTGCACTCTAACGAAAACATATTTTCTACTGCACATAAATTCTAGCATTTGTGAAAAACATTGTACTTAACATGTTAACGAAAGTAAGACTTGTAAAAGCATGCGCGTAAAATATGGATAAGATAAATTGTATCGTATGACATGGTACACCAGTACGTGTTAGATAACGATCATAGGCTTACTATACATGTTAATTAACTTTATGGTCAAATGTGTGTGTAATATATGGGTCTTGGATCAAATGGTTGTTTCGTGACCGGCACCGCCTTAACGAGTGATCACTACAGGACATACATCATTAGTGGTGTGGGTCACCCGAGGTCGGACTCGGTCATGCCACTAGTGTTATGGACAGTAACATACAATATCCAGGGCATCGGTGTTGTATTACATGTTTCCTAGGACAGCATATTATGTGCATTAACATTACTAAAACTGGCATGAGTATTATGTGCATTAACATTCACTAAGTCTTTAGACTTACCCCCTTCGTTTTTATGTTTTTCCTTTCATTACGAATAATTACGCGGTTTAGCTAGCCTAGACGAGGATGCCTTCAGATCCGACATTGGTGATTGCACAGGACCTGTTCCAAGTCATTTTTGAGGATATTGACTTTGTTTGGTTGATGTCCATGTGGGTTGATAGATGAACCACCTGAGCAGATATGGTCAAAATTATTATTTCTCTAGCCCTACTTAAGCTTAGGATCTGACATGTTGATCTTTTGTAAGACAATTATCATTTGGGGAATGTAATATTTTGTTTTGGTGATCGATACATTTGATGACTTATCTTTATATTATGAGGTTATTATGTTTACTCTGGTGTATGAATGTGTGGTTGTTTTAGTTATTTCTCTCTACTCCTATAGTTTAAAAGTCTTCCGCTGAGGTCTATCGTATAGGAGAGGTTGTGATCCTTGAGTCTTGTCCCGTGAGGAATAGGGCTTGGAGACGAACCATATGGTCAATTACCAGTTAATTGATTTTCCCATCGGGGTCATTACATAGTAGAACCCGCCCAAGAGCCGATAGGGACATTTTCGTAATTTAGTGTTTAATATGATTTTGCATACACACTAAATACCGGAAAATGTTTTCCAGGAAAATAGTTTCTTCCTGAAAACATTTTTTGACGTCGGGGACTTGACCGGGACCCTGCTTGATTTTCTGTACATGCCAAATACTAGAAAATGTTTTCTAGGAAATCATTTTCAAGGAAAATGTTTTACGCCAAAATCTCCATCAAGTCCCGGTAAGGTCCTGGGTAGGTCTCGATGGGGTGCTGGTCGATTCCAGACAAGGTCCTGGGCGAGTCCAGTGAGATCTCGAGCAGGTCCGGTCAAGTCCCAGGTGGGTCTCGGGGAGGTCCAGTCGGGTCCTGGGCAAGTCCTGGGCAGGTCCTGGGTAAGTCCCAACGAGGTTCCAGGTAGGTCTGGTTAGGTCCTAGTCAAGTCTTGGCAGGGTCCGTCGATTTGAGAATGAGATGCTCAAACTGAGAAAATGGTTTACGATTTTCAAAATTGGAAACCATTTTTCGAAATTAAAGAAGAATTTTTGGTCAGAGGAAAATATTTTCTGTTGACTATTATTTTACGTCGTACCAAACACCCGAAAATACAGAAAACATTTTTCGTAAATCACTTTACTGCGAAACAAACGGAGCCTTAGTTTTTGTTGCTGTCCTTGTACCATTTCATCTATAAAAAAGAAAGAAAAAAAAAAAAACACTACATGTAACGTCCAAGTATAATAGCTACGATTAATCTCTCTCGCCTACGTTTTTCAAACAAAGAAAAAAGGAAAAAGGATATAGCGGTAAGAAGGCTATAAACAATAATAATGAGATTTGGATCCCCTCATGTTTTAAAAAATATGAGATTCTCATATTCCAAAATTTGAGTCATCAATTTCATCTAACGATTTAAATAAATATAAAAGTTTGTGTTACCGAGATAAGTTGATTTGACATATTAAAAACTAAAATTTATTACTTCAATAACATACAAACTTTTGCATTTATTTAGTCGGTTAGATGAAATAGAAGAATCAAAATTTAAAATATGAAAATCTCATAATTTAAAAAATTCGTAGATATCTCAATCCTGAATAATGAGCAAGAGTTTGATGTCCTCTGATCACCATTAATGACTTCAATTTATCAAACCTCATGAGTTATACAATACACCACATGTAGCCACTTCTAGTCCTTCCCGCTGAAAGCAAAGCTACAAGTCGTTCAGTGAAGTTAGAAAACGCCTGTGCTACGTATCGTTCCTAAGTCGTTTAAAAATGCTTGTCGCTTTATATAACCAGACCTAAAGACTTCCTATGCTCCTTTCAGAACTCGCTGCAAGACAGCACAAGGTAAGTTCGCACTCGCACTCACACTCTCACCGTTTGCATTTTCTCCTGATTTCGTGTTCAATTTCTAGGGTTTTGTTTTCTCATTTATATTTGAATAATTTTCGTTGCTTTTGTTGCCTTGGAGTCTGATTATTCGATTTTTGTTTTTTTGTTTGATCGGATTTAGAAGTAGCTGCGTTTCTAGAAGGTTTGTTACTCGAAATCTAGGGCTTGATCTTTTCTGTGAAGAGATTATAGGGAAGCTGTGAGGTTTTCTTATTTATTTCTAGTGTTAGGGTTTAAGACGAATCGTAGAGGGAAGTAAGAAAAAGAAGAAGAAAATCATGCACGCACCGGTGCTTGTTCTCAGTAAGTGTGATCTGCATTTCTTTTTCTTTTTTTTTTGGGTTTATCATCTGTCCTTGCTTTAAGTTAATGGATTCGATCAAATGAAACTGTGCAGAGGACTCTTTGAAACGCGAGTCCGGAGGCAAGGTGCAACATGCTAATATCCAGGCTTCCAAGGTGCGATATTCATTTATTTCCGTAGGTCACATTGTATTGTGAATTTTCATGATTTTTTTCTTTTCTATTTTCGTTTTGTTTAATTTATACTTGGACGGACAGGCTGTTGCTGACATTATTCGCACTACATTGGGTCCAAGATCCATGTTGAAGATGCTACTCGATGCTTCTGGAGGTAAAGATAATGGAATATCATTACGAATATTGTCATTGCAAATCAAAGATTTTCGACAGCATTTTCTGTCTTGGCTTCTTATTTTTCTTTTCTTTTCTGTTTCCAACTTTGTTGCTATCAGGAATTGTGGTGACTAATGATGGAAATGCTATTTTGCGTGAGTTAGATATTGCACACCCGGCTGCAAAGGCACTCTCTCTCTCTCTCTCTACTGATTTACGAAATTGTTTGACATAAATTCCTTTTTTATTGCTGTAAACTTTTATTTCTCTTGGAATTCTGGTGTTCCATCACTATCTAGTGTCTATGCTTCTGATGTATGTTCCATTTTGTGTTGGTAGCAGTCAATGATTGAACTAAGCCGCACGCAAGATGAAGAAGTGGGAGATGGAACAACATCAGTCATCGTTCTTGGTATGTTTTGAGCATACAATATTTTGTCATACTCATCTTTGCAACACATGTTTCCTTTGTGGAGTGTGACAGATTGTTCTTGTCTTTTGTGTGAGTGATAGTTTTAGAGAAGTCTGTTTCTGATTGCTCCAGTTTGACTTCACAGTTTCATGACATTTAGCCTGTGGGTTAATTAGCTGCATATATACTTGAGTGAGGATTGCAATTGCTTGTGAAGAACGGAATCTATTTTTGTGGTACAATGTATGTTAATAATATTCCTTGTTTCTCACATTTGGGCTAAAAATTTGTTGAAGCTGGTGAAATGCTCCACGTTGCAGAAGCATTTATTGACAAAAATTACCATCCTACCGTTATCTGCCGAGGTAATGTTACTATACTAGTACTTATGATAGTTCTTTTTTGCTTGTGGCTAATCACTTTTTATTAATGATATGTGCAAGCTTTATTTGATCTACAGCCTACAACAAAGCTTTGGAGGATGCCATTGCTGTGCTTGACCAAATTGCGATGCCCATTGATGTGAAGGACCGTAAGTTTTTGTTTTTTTTAGTATTGATTTCTCAAGAATCTGTTGGTTCTCAATCTGAGATGTTCAGTTTAGAGCATAGTTTGTCCTTTCCTAAACCAGGAGTGAATTGCTTGATTTCCGGAATCTTCTACCAATTATGTTTTCCTTTTCCTCTTTATTGGAGGAACTTATGTTACTTAAGAATGACAAGTGTGTATTTTTTCACACAACTGCATGTTAGATTAGTCACAGGATTTTCTGGCATATAATTTATTTTCTTTCTTTACTTTTTTCAAATTTAGTCTCTTCTATTATTATTATTATTTTTTTTTTCACTTTTTATCGTTGATTGATTGTTGGACTTCTGATTTGGCTCATTTTCAACAATCAACTCTGAAAAATTTGACATTGGGCAAGCTTGTAGAGATACAGTGATGATTCAGTGTCCTAGGTTGTATCCTTCACCTATATCAATTAGTTTGAAGGATGGTTCTTGACCAGTAGCATCTCCCCATCTCATAAATAAGGGATGAGGGGCTAGATCACAGGTTCAACCTCATATGCATGTGTGGCTAGTGCAAAAAAGAAGAAGAATAAGAAGAATTAAGATTAGGATACTGAGCAACAATATTAGAAGCCAACTTTAGGTACTTACGCACTTAAGTGATCAACTTGAGCAACACCTGAGTTGTCAGACAAGTAGTTGCTTCTTATTTATAACTCTCTCTAATGAGCAATAGCTAGACAAGTACGCATCTTTTGTTTTGTTTTGTTTTTGTTTTTTTTTTTTTTTTTTCTAGGGAAGTAGTTCACAACTTATTTGTGGGAATATGCATCCTAGCCATTGATGCTAGCTATCTCAATGATGTAGGGTTGCTTTTTGATTCCAAGATTAGGATTTCCTATGCGCAAGCTATACCAATGACTACCTTAATCGTTGCTAATAATGTCAACTATCTTGTTTTGAGGACCGCGAGTTTAGTGTTCCACAACTAAAGTCCTCCTTCTTGAGTTCTGTTTTAGATTGGGTTGTATCCTTTGTTCCCAGTTTCACTTCCTCTAGATTATTGATATATGTTGATTACTTACCAAAAAAAAAAAAAAAAAAAAAATTCACTTCCTCTAGTATTGTAGATCTTGTTAACTTTTTAGATTCTCGACCCCATTATTATTCATAAAAAAATAAAAATAATGTCAACTATCTTGTTGCCTCTTTTACTCCTGACAGATACCATAGAAGAATCATCCTCAGTGAGAATATCTCAAGAAAAATCTTCATTTTAGTATAGATAGATTTATAAAGCAGTATGAGAGTTTTTGAATTAGAGATTAGCTTCTTTAATAATAGTTTATTTACCATTGTAGCAGTCATCAATTTCCCAACTTCCTCTACTTTCTGAATCAGATACATTTTGATGGTCAAGGAATATGAGTATTGGTGGATCGTATATTGCCCATCATTTGTATCTTCATAATAGTATGAAATTCTGTCTTACAAGTCACTGTTGTGGTCCTGTCCTTTTTTAGCTCAGCAACTTTCACGGGCACTTGTTAACTAACTCTTAATGTACTTTTACTTGGTCTGTCTCTAGCCTGGGTCCTCTCTCAGGTGGTAGAGATAGGGTGGGTTGGATAGCCTGTAGGTTGATATCTTGTTCAAAAAAAAAAAAAAAGAAAAAAGAAAGGAATGAAAAACAATAAAACAGAAGACAGTCTGTTCAGGTACCTTTACTTATAAAAAAAAAAAAAAAAAAGTGTCTGTTCAGGTACCTTTGTTTGGTGGCGAGGTTTAAGACTAGATTACATTACCTTTTGGAGCTTCCTTAGAATTACTTAGGTGGTGTTTGGTAAATGGGTTGGCTTAAACACTGTAGTTGATGTAGATTGATGTGAAAAAAAATAAGAATGTTTAGTATAAAAAAAATGAAAAAGTGAAAAAATTTCGTTTTGCAGTGATTTTTGTATTTGAATAATAATAAAAAGTGAATGATTTGATATAAAAAGTGAAAAAGTTAGAATGTTTTGAAGTTGATTTTTTTGGGAAATTGTGATGAATAGTGTATGGGCCAACTCCAACCCTTTTACCAAATAAGGCCTTATAAAGTTCAATATCACCTAGTAAGGTACCAATGTGGGACTTAGCACCCATGAATACCTTTATAATCTATCCATTGTATGTGGGTTATTAATCTTCTCAATGTGCAATGGGATGTTACATAGGTTTTTACTAAAGCTTTGAGAATGATGGAGCTAGAAAATGTTGGGATAGTGATCTGCTTGCTGTATAACAGTAAATATAAAGGCCTAGAAGGGCAGAAAAGGAGTAATCCCAGAAATAAGATGAGCTTTCTTTCAAAGTAGTGTCTTCCCAGGTTTTCATTAATCAGGTATAGAGAATACTATCATGGGGAGCATGGACATTGTAGTATTTGGCTAAATAAGGCTCCCTTGAAAGTAGTGTTCTTTGCTTGGTTGGCTACCATAGGAAAGAAACTCACTATGGATATTTTAAGAAAGCAGCATGTCATGGTGGTTGTTTGGTGTTGTATGTGTAAGAAGAGTAGGGAGTCAATGGACCACCTTTTACACCATTGTGAGATGGTTAATGCTCTATGGAATATCTTCAGCCTTGTAGGTTGGCTTGGGTTTGCCTAATCAAGTGGTAGACCTTTTCGCTTGGTGGAAAGGGTAATTTGGTAGGCTTCAAAATTTTGTGATGTGGAAGGTATTTTCGTCTTGCCTTATATGGTGTCTTTGGAGGGAAAGAAATGATTGGAGTTTTGTAGACTGTGAATGGACGGTGGAGGAATTGAATGATTTATTCTTCAAGACTTTTTACAACTGGACATTTGCCTTTGATTTAAATATTTTAAACTTTCATTTTTTTTCTTTATTTTTTTTCCTTCTTCTAGTTAAGTGTGTTCTTGAACTCTTCTTGTGTGCTTGGGTTGTGCCTTTTGTGTTTTTTTATAAATTTTGGTTGCTTGTCAAAATAGTTATAGAGAATACAAGCCTAACTTAAGTATAATGCTCTTATACATTCTACACAGGCAGTAACTACTTTCATAAGTTTTTAGATAATAAATTAAGAGTCTAGTAAGAGTTTTGACCATACTAATTACATTTTAAGTTCTCAAAATATTGAAATCAAAAGACTGATTATATACCCTATCTTCTTCCATTTTTCACAAGATATTTCCTTGATATAATTGTGAAAAGCGAAATGTATAGGTATAGCGTCCTTATGCACAAACTGGTGTGCTTTGGGATGAAAGTTTCTTTTTTATACGCTCTACATTGGTCAATTTCTCTCTTATGTTGGTCAAGTATAGCTATTTCATTTCCATTGCGGAAAACTACAGTGCCTGCAATAGCTCCGTTGGGAACAAATGGCCATAGCTAGGCGGAGTATTTGGAAAGTTAGTTAGGCAATACAAGGAGAAGAGTAATCCATAAATGTGAATCTAGGTGTTGAGAGTACGTTAATGACCTATGGTTTCACTAAAGTTAATGTTCTTATAGATTGTGAAGATTAGGATTATTGCAATCCACGTATTGGAAAAGAAAATTATTGGGTTGAGCAATCAGATAAACCATCCTGAATCTAAGCTTTATCAGCTCATTCATTTTATTTAATATAATAGAATGGTAAGCCAAGCCAATTAAGTACTTTTCTGGTTGCAATTAAAGATCTTTAACAGAAGCTAGAAGTAGTAATTTCTTTGTTGGAATAGTTTCAGTACTCTCTCTCTCTTGCACACACACCACCCCACACCTACACACACATGTACAGACCACATAGACACATCTTTCATTGTCTTATTATTGCACACGGAAGTTGTAACATTTATTTATGATGAAAAAGGCTTGTAGATTCCTTATGTAGAACATAGGCTCGCTTTTGTATTGTGCACATAATGTATGGAATTATATTTTTTGATAAGTAATAACCAGTCTTATTAAAACATAGTGTATGGAATTATGTGGCAGGTGGAACAATGTTGGGGCTGGTGAAGAGCTGTATAGGCACAAAATTCACTAGTCAGTTTGGGGATCTAATTGCTGTAAGTATCTTCTATTTTTCAAGGTTGTTCATGTGGGTGTCTTGATAACTATTCTTTTCTTTTTTCCTTTATTCATCTTAAAGCTCTCAAAAAATGCTTAGATCCTTTAGATGTTGCCACACAATGTGGGTACGCCTTTGTCTTTGAGACATACAAAATTGAGATATGTGCCTTATGCTTCAATACGGGGGTAAGATGACCTGTGGAACCTCACGTTGATGTCATTTTTCCTAACTAGTTAGCTAATCTTTCATTCGATAAGTATACCGCATGTTTATTGTTTTTCATCAAAAGAGTCAAACTCTTTTAAGACATAAGATTTGTGATTCTCCTGGTAAAGAGATTTGTGCTTCAGAGTTTTTATTTATTTTTATTTTTTATTTTTTTATCAATTCTTCTTCTCCCCTTAAATATAAAAGTCTGGATCTAAAATTTGTTATGATCTTGCATTAAAATTGTCGTCTGTTTCCTTACCTTTTAATGTCAATAGAATATCCTTTTGCATCCACCTAAATTCCTGCCAAGTCATTGTTATATTTCACTTCTTTTTTTCTTTTTTCTTTTTTTTTTTTTTTTTTTAAAAAACATTGCGTGAAGCATGACCTCAGCAACCACAAATGTCTCTTTTATCATTATATGGAGACTGCATTTTAACATTTACATCAGCTGTTTTAATTAATATGTTTATTTCTTTGGTTAACTTTCAGGATCTAGCTATAGATGCCACCACAACAATTGGTGTTGATCTTGGGCAAGGCTTGCGCGAAGTGGATATTAAGAAGTACATTAAGGTTGAGAAGGTCCCTGGTGGACAGTTGGAAGATTCAACAGTTCTTAAAGGAGTTATGATTAACAAAGATGTAGTTGCCCCTGGCAAAATGAGGAGAAAGATTGTCAACCCACGCATCATTCTTCTTGATTCTCCCCTAGAGTACAAAAAGGGTGAAAACCAAACAAATGCTGAACTGGTTAGAGAAGAGGATTGGGAAGTCCTGTTAAAAATGGAAGAAGAGTACATCAAGAACCTTTGTGATCAGATAGTGATGTTCAAACCAGACTTAGTAATCACAGAGAAGGGTCTTAGTGATTTGGCATGCCATTATCTGTGCAAGCATGGAATCAGTGCAATCAGAAGGTTGAGGAAGACAGACAATAATAGAATAGCCAAGGCATGTGGTGCCGTTATCGTGAACAGACCAGATGAATTGCAGGAGTCTGATGTTGGTACCGGAGCTGGGCTGTTTGAAGTGAAGAAAATTGGGGACGAATTTTTTGCATTCATTGTTGACTGCAAAGATCCAAAAGCTTGTACTGTACTTTTAAGAGGTGCCAGTAAGGATCTCTTGAACGAAGTGGAAAGAAACTTGCAGGTACTTAATGAATTGATCATCAAATTATTCGGTTTGGGTATTACTGTGTTCTGAAGCCTATTTCTATTACAGGATGCCATGTCTGTAGCAAGGAACATAATAAAAAATCCAAAACTTCTTCCTGGAGGTGGTGCTACTGAGTTAACTGTCTCTGCTACTTTGAAGCAGAAGAGTTCATCTATTGAAGGCATAGAAAAGGTGAGTGGTCATCTCTTGTGTTATTTGGTCCCTATCATGTAAATCCAAGTCTGAAGTATTTTTAAGGACAATCATTTTTAGTGGAAAAATTAAGGACAATCACTTTAATGATTTTATAATGCTTAGCTTAATTGTTTATGCTTTGTGGTTGTAAAACAGTGGCCTTATGAAGCTGCTGCCATAGCTTTTGAGGCTATACCCCGTACTTTAGCACAGAATTGTGGGGTGAATGTGATTCGAACTATGACTGTTCTGCAAGGAAAGGTAATCATAGCACAAGAAGATATATGGAGTTGACAAATATATTTTAAAATACATACCTGTTCTTATTTGTTGGTTTTAAACTACTGTAGCATGCAAGTGGTGAAAATGCCTGGATTGGCAT
Source organism: Corylus avellana (assembly GCF_901000735.1). Classification (NCBI taxonomy): domain Eukaryota; kingdom Viridiplantae; phylum Streptophyta; class Magnoliopsida; order Fagales; family Betulaceae; genus Corylus; species Corylus avellana. The sequence goes on from NC_081546.1 coordinate 17,719,834, forward strand.
AGATGGAAACACTGGAGTTGTTACTGACATGAAGGAGCGGAAGGTACGTTGAAATTGTTCTATGTGGGCTTTTGTTCTTATGTTGTTTGGTGTAATTTCTTTCGATCACTAGAAATCCCAACGGTAACAGAAGGAATGTCTTTTTTTTTTCTCTAAATCTAGCGTATGGACCACAAACTTATCTGAAATGGTTCAGTAATTTCTTGAAATAGTCACGAGTAGCAAATTGTTTCAGATGATATGGAACGATGGAACTTGATAGCTTCATATTAATATGCACTTTTTGAAGTCTTTAAGTTATTCATTAATATTTTAACTTAATATAGTATTATAAACCAAGTTTTTTTTTTTTTTTTTCTTTTTTTGGGATGAATATAAACCAAGTTGTGTGTGTTTTGCTTTCAAATATGCTAGCGAATGAAGTGTCAAATGTTTGCTTATTCAAATGTTGTCAGATTTGGGATGCCTACAACGTGAAGGCGCAAACCTTTAAGACAGCCATAGAAGCTTCTTGCATGCTTCTTAGGATTGATGACATTGTCAGTGGGATCAAGAAGAAGCAGCCCCCTGGTTCTCAGGCTCCATCAAAGCCTAAGATTGAGACTGAAGGAGATGCTGACAATGAGCAAATACTCCCCGACTAAGGCATGAGAACAGTCAAACCGTCTCTGTTTATTCAAAGTATTTTGTAGGAAGAAGCAGTTGGTCTTGTTGGCTGTACAAGGGCTTTGTTGGGCTTTGACTTGAATGCCCTGAAAATTTTGGATCCTCGCATGTATGTTCTGTTGTTTGAAACCTCTCGTTTGTTATGGGAGCAATTGTGAACTTAAAACAATTTAATTGTGATTTCTTTCATGAACAGCGTCAGTATTGTTGAGTGTTAAGTGACAAACAAGGTTGCATACATGGCTGAAAATGAATCCCTAGTTTAGTATAATGTAGTGTTGTTTAAGGTCGTCGGTCCAGGCTCAAAGCTGACATTAGTATATTGAGCTTAATTTTTGGACTAATTCTAGAAGTCTCTCTTGTGTCACACTCCAAGAACAAGGTGATTTTTAAAGTTACCATTCTAGTTGTCGGATTTTCTGTTTAGGATTTGTGTTGGGTTGCTCTTTGTGATTTTGGTTGTGCTGGCCTATTAGGAGGAATTTTGTGGGTTTTGTTGCGAATTGGTGATGAGGTGATTTTGGGTTTTTGGTAGAGGGTGATTCTATTTGAAGTGGTTTTCATTTTGGAAGTATAATTTTGGATTGGGTGTATGGCCGAACGGGTGTTTGGGTTGAAGAATTTCGGTTGTGATTCGTTGCTGTTTTGCTGAAAATGGTTATGAAGAATTTGCAGAGAGAGGGAGTGGGTGGAGAAGGAAGAGGGGGATAATTAATTATCTTTAAAGATATGTTGTTTAAGTTGAAAAGAAGGGAGTTTTAATCTGAATCGTAAATTAAAATAAGTACCGTTATTTTTCAACCGCATCCTACTTTAAAAATAATAATTAAGATTTAATAAAGTAATAAACTTTAAGAAACAAAAACTTTAAAAGAAGACAATGATTCGTGTCAATATTTTTTTTCTTCATTTCATCTTACAAAATTTATTTAGATTTCACGTAAGTCAATTGTGGATCTTACAAATCTAATGGTTAATTTATTGAATTTGTAAGAGAATATGATAAATGATCTATAGATAAATTATTTTTTAAAAAAAGAATTATTGTTGACATTCAGATAAGATAAATGATATAATTCATTAATTTTTTTAACTGTCTTTATAGTGAATAAATGAATTCATAATTGAATTTGTATGTAGTCGACGTGAGTCCACAAATCTAATAGTTGATCTATTGAATGAGATTAGAAAAGAGACGTAGACAATATTGATTTAAATAATTTCTCTTTAGATAAATGACTAAAAAATAAGTTGTTTTTCTTAATTGTATAAAATAAGAAACATATTTGGACAGATGTCATTTTCATTATTTAGGTTTTCCTACCATAACTTAACATAACAGCTGACCATTACAAAATGTTTATAACGAGCATGCTGGATAATGATACCATAATTATTATTTTCACATTAAGGTGCTGCCCATTTTTTTTTTCTTTTTCTTTTTCTTTTTTCAATTCAAACAACTTATATATATTTTCTTATGTTTTGATCACTTTTTAAACTTCATAAAAATATCAAACCGCTGTATATATATATTCTATTAATTTTGAAGATGTGAATCCATGTTCAGCTATGAGGGAGATATTGGTCATTTTGTCTATTATTAATTTTGAATTGAAAACCATCACCCGAAAAAAAAAAAGAAAAAAAAAAGAGAAAACTTAAGAAGAAAGCAAGCTCTCAGATCCATCGGAGCCCATCTCTCGCTCTCTCTCTCTTTCTCTACGGCCACAGCAATTGGAACAAATCGTCGTTGTTGCAGAGACTGATCGCAATACCAAAACTCTGCGTTTTGTCGACCGTTCGGATCCGTGAAAATGGAGGCTCCGCAAGGTGGATCAGAGAGGGACAAATCGAACTCGTCCTCTTCTCCCACCCCAGTCGTCGCCACTTTCTGGAAAGGTATCCCGAATTCTAAATTCTTCTTCTCGCATTGCGTACTAATTTGGGGGTTTTTGATTTTTTGATTTGTTTTTCCCTCTAATCTTGCTAAACTGAACTTTCAATTACACATCGGAACCTCTTTCGCCTAGTGTTGATTTTTTCTGCATGCAACATTGTTTAATTCATTTTTTTTTGTCTTCATTTTACTTGTAAAATATTCTCAATGCAATATTAGGTAGATAACTTGTGGAAAGATCTTTTAGCTATAGTATTTGCATCTATCAGCGAGTTCTTTTGTGTTTGTGTGTTTGTGTGTGTGTGTGTGTATATATATATATAAAATTTTGTGTAGTCTTTTAGTTGAAGCTATTGTTGTTACGATTAATATCTGGTAACAATCTCACTTGTTAGCGTGGAAGTCGATAATTTGCTATGTAGAGCTTTCATAGATTGCTTAGCTTGCTTTTTTTTTTTTTTTGATAAGTAATAGATTGCTTAGCTTGTTGATAGAACGAAATAAGATAGTCTTAGGTTTGGATCTTCATTTTGTAGATTAAAAGTTACATATGATTTTTTTTTTCTTAAATTGCTTGTACCTCTGAGAAATTGCATCTAATGATAGAAGTATGAGAGTTTTTTTCTGATTGAAAAAAAATGTTTAGATGGAAAGAATGAATATCATGTTTTAGCGAAGTAGCTGGTTGTGGTGACTTTTCAAATCATCAGATAAGATACCAACCTAAATTATAAATTGCGGTCCCCAGAAGGTAGCTCAATCGGCTGGGACCATGCCTAATGAAGCGGAGGTCATTAGTTCGAATCCCTTTCCCCCTCTTGTGCGGACATGTCAAAAAAAAAAAAAAATTATAAATTGCGTAAAAGTGGTTAACTGAAAAATGATATTGATGGATTTGCATAACATCTCAAAAGTTATTGATATTTGTTCAATTATTTATGCCATTTTTACCAGCGAATTGTCTCTTCTAGGAAATGAAATTGCCAACATTTCTGGGGTTCTTTACATTCTAATCATGGAGTTTGCAATTGAGCTTGAACAAATCAACCTGGGCAGCAAAAAGTGCAATTTTTTTCTTCTTTTTCTTTTTTTTCTTTTTTTTTTTCCTAAAAAAAAAAATAAAATTATAGTTGATGGGAAGTGGAAAGGGGCAGAACCTTTTAACTTGTGAAGTATATAAGAGAAAACATCAAAATCAATTTAGGGGTTTTTCATGAATAGAAGATGGTAATTTTCTAATATTTATGCTAGGATGCAGCACTAACATATTCTCCATCTCCATTGATATTACAAGAGCTTTCTGTTGATAAACTTATAAAAAAAAAAGAAAAAGGAGCTTTCTATTGATAGAATCAAGACTGCTTTTTTTCTGATCTTTATTCTTTTGGATGTTGTTAGATGGAAGTAGTCCATTGACTTTACTGAAGAATTCATGAACTCATTGTAAACTTGAATATTATTTTGGGGAGAAAATTTAGCGTGCAGCCTGTATACATAAGTTACTACCGCTGAGTTTTTGTATACTGCCTCTGGTTGTACTTATCTAAAAAATGTTATTGAGTATTAGTCGTCTAACTCATAGAATGGAACACATATTCATTTTCTTTCCTTTGTTATTTACTTTAAGTTCTGGCGATATTGCAATAGCATGGAATGGTATTTGATTGGAGCAAGTATGGGATGATCATGAAGATGTTAGGTGCAGTTAATTTGAGTACACTAAGCAACGTAAAACAGATAGTATACAAGGTGGTCCAGCAGACTACCCTGTTTCATACTCCATTTGTTATTGAGTGCCTATGGCATTTTTTTAATCACTTTTTTCCTCCTTTTCTGCCTCCTGATTTTTTTCTGATCTAAAGCCACTTTGTTTCAGATTTGCATCAATCAGCCTATTTTTCTTGTCCACCATCACCAAATAGGTGCTATATTGTTAGAATGATTCACACACTTCTGGTTTTCTTGTCTACAGATTTTGATTTAGAGAAGGAAAAAATTGTGCTGGATGAACAAGGGCTTAGGATAGCTGAAAATCAGGAGAACAGCCAGAAAAATCGACGGAAGCTTGCAGAAAACACTAGAGGTATTAATTATACGCCTTTAAACAATTAGGCTAATGTTTCACACTTTATGTAGGAGGGAAGAAAGGAAGAGGAGATAGAGGGGAAATGACATCCCCCCAACCCCCAATATTTAGTATTTGGTTCATTTGAAGGAACGGGGGAGGAAGAGGAATCTAGTGGAACAAAAGAAGACTTACTTTGTATCTTGGCTCACCAAAATTTTCTTCTTGAAAGGGAAATATTGGAGAGGTCTTAGTGGGGTCTATCTTTTCCATTCTCTTTCTCCCTCTCCGCCTCTCTTTCTGTCAATAAGATTGTTTTTGTGAAAAATTAGAAAATGTTTTGCATACAGATTTCAAGAAAGCTTCACCAGAGGAAAAGTTAAACTTGTTCAACTCTTTACTGAAGGGATACCAAGAAGAAGTTGACAATCTTACCAAGAGAGCAAAGTTTGGAGAAAATGCTTTTCTTAATATCTATCAAAAAATTTACGAGGCTCCAGATCCTTATCCGGTTCTTGCTTCAGTTGCTGTAAGTACCAGAATGTTTCATTAGAGCAAGTTTGGTCAACTTTGATTCTCAAGTCTTATAATCATCTTATTACTGTTGAGAGACCAATATACATTCATGAGATGCATATGTGTCTGATATCTAAACCTGTCAATATATTGACAATTTGAATGAAGTAGCCTTAGTGAATTACCACCACAAACATCCTACCATCATTCCTATACAATTTTTGTTACAACTACCATCTACATTTACATAAGTGCTATAAATCTTTTTGGTCGATATATCCATTTAAATCAAGGGATTTTTCATTGGGATTTTTTAAATCTCTTCAGGATCCTTGAGTATGTACTATCTCTTCATCCATACACTTCTAAAAATTACCAAACAATTGCTCTCTCTCTCTCTCTCTCTCTCTCCTTGTCTCTTTTCTTTCTTGTATTATTTGCTTTTTAGTAGGTAACTGGAGATGTGGCTTTAGTGTAAAAACCAGCACAACATCTAGGCCTCTCTTTTGATGCCTATAAGGCTTTTGGCATCCAATCTGGGTGTTGCCTTTCAAGCCATACTCTATTCTTTGTGTCTGTGGTAAAAGCTCCTCTGTGTGCATTATGCCACATTGTGTAGGCGTATGCAAGTGGTTTATTAGTAAACTCACATTTCTCTCTATCCAGGAGCAAGATTTGAAACTGTCTGAACTAGAATCTGAGAACCGGAAAATGAAAGTCGAGCTTGAGGAATTCCGGACTGAAGCCACCCACTTAAAAAATCAACAGGCAACAATACGAAGACTTGAAGAGCGTAACCGCCAGTTAGAGCAACAGGTGAGTAATTTTTACTCTAATTACAATTTTCAAAGTTTTTTTATAACTTTTTCTTTCATCCCCTAGCTACAACTATCTTGTTTACAGGTTTCTGTCATAGTCACTTTGATAGTGCCTATTTGATTCTCTTAAGTAGTTTTGTTGTTGGTGCAAAAACAACCAAATATGTTTTGCAGAATATATGTAAAGATAATTGAGATATATTTCTGAATACCCATAGTAAATTGTTAATCATGATATGATCATTTCAGTAGTTTGACAATAACATTTTTGTAGTTTCTCTTCTAGTAAAGTCCTCTCTACGCTCTTTCTCTTGGTCCTCTTTCTCTCTCTACCCTAGCGGTGGTGTGTGAAGGTGCATCACGCTAGGACTTTGCTACATTCCGCCATATCGGAGCTTGACCAGCTTCGGGGTACGAGTTTTTGTCGCGTTGGAGCGTTTTCGGGCCGTTCTAGTTTAGATCGTGAAGGTGGTTTTGCTTTTGGGGTTTGCGTTTGGTTGCTCCTCCACTGTGGCGATGGTGCGATATTCCTTTGGGGTGGCCGCATGAGGTTGGGTATGGAGAACCACTTCTTCGTGGAGGCCAAATCTTTTTCCTTTTGGGTGGAAAAAAGGTAAGTCAGAGCTCCGGGTAGAGGAAAGGAGAAAAGGCTTTGATGGGGTTGTCTCCTTGGGCCCGCAGTGTGTCTCCTAGTTGATCGTGACGGTCAAAGAGGTGTTGCGGAGCACTGGAGTCTAGGAGTTTGTCAAAACCACCTAAGAAGCTTCACATGTCATCACCATTCAGAGGGGCAGCAATAGGGCCAGTTGCTTTTTGGAGGTGGCGAATCAAGCGGTGGGGTGCCGGAGAGGGTTTATTTTGTTGTTGGAATGTCACGAAGGGCGGGGTTGGAGTATATTCTCTGGGGAGCTGAGCAAAGTGTTGGCTTTCTTTGGAGCCATGAGAGGGCTTTCCTTCTTCCGGTGACTCTCCTTTGGATGAGAAGAATCTTGGTCCTGGGCTGGGGGTGTTTCTTGAGCCATCGGCGGAGGATTCTTCGAAGATTCTAGATTATCCCTTGGGTAAGAACGGAGTTGGTTTAAATTTGTGTGGTGGTGCAGTTGATGGAGATGGGATTGGTTGTGCTACAGACGTTTCATCACGTGATGCTGAAAATTGGGGTAGGGTTGTGCAGAGCATAAAGGAGGATATGTTTTCTCTCCTTTGGGCATGGAAGGGCGGCTTTGAGAAGGTGCTAGGGGTTTTGGACCAGGTGATGGATTCGATTTTGGATAAGTTGGTGAAGCTCGGGTTGGGTCGTAAGTTCGTTGGGTGCAAGGTGGGACCTTGAGCCTTTAGGCGAGTGCACAAGCCCAAGCCTTTTGTTCTAGTTTTCTAAAGGGCCTCTTAAGCCAAGTCCCAATATCAAATCCAAGTTCGACCCAGTTCTAGAAACGCTGGAGCGAAGGATATGTCGGAGGTTTCATCGACAGTTGGTCTGGTCTCGGGGACGTCGGAGGATATGATGGAGTCTACTCTGATGGTTGGTTTGGTCTTGGTGATTTTGGTGGGAATCTTCGAGTTCTAGTGTCGCTGTTGTTTGTCCAGATAACGCCAAAATTTCATATTTCGGCTTCTTCTTGGCTTGGCCTAGTTATGGAGGGATCCCTAAACTGGCGAAGAGTCTTCTTTGGTGTGGCTTTCTCAACCCTCTACCCCTGTCGGTTGCTTTGGGTCTAAGCAAGGAAGCTTTAGATATGGCCCCTCCTCCATCCGCTCCTACGGTTAAGGTCTCTAATGTAGTCTTGAATACTAGGTTGGCTCCGGGAGGGCCTCCTAGGCTGAAGGATTCGTCGGTGTCATGGCTGAAGGGCTTCGAGCGTTTTATTTAGGGTACCTGTCTTTGCTGACCTCTAAACCTGTGAAGTGCGAATGAGAGAGAGCATATTTTTGAAAATGGACGATGGCTTGATCTTTGAGGTAGTGTTGGCGTTCAGTGCCCCACATGTATCTTCTGGTGCGGTGACAGGTTTGGTCAGTCCATCTTCAGAGTTGGTGGATAGTGAAGAGGGAGACAATGATTTCTGGGGTGGGGAAGACTGAGATTTTCCTTACCCTTTGAGTGACTTCCCCCCTACTACCCGATTGGATTGTGATTTGATGGGGGATTCGTGTGAGGGGATTGATGTCACCTTAGAGGATACCCCTTAGAAGGTAAAGGGTAGAAGGAAGCCTCTGAACTTAGAATGCTTCATCAACCACGATGCTAGGGGATCATCCTCTAGGCGGGGGAAAGGCAAGACTCACGCTTTCTAGAGTTGAGTGCCTCAAGGGGTTTTGGGCTTTGTTGTTTTGTGGGTCTTGGGTTAGAGGGCTTGTCGGGTGAGTGGATTTTTGGGTAGTCTTGTTGTATCGTTTGAGTTTCTTGCTTATTTGGAGCCTCTTGTGTATACTGCCTGCCAGTGTATTTAAGGGCGCTTTACGCTTTTCAATAAATTACATTACTTATCAAAAAAGTAGTTTGACAATACATAAGCCTGATAGTTTAACTATTAATTCTCCTGCTACTTTACATAAAGATGGACGGAAATAAAATTGTTTGAAGTTTAGAATGGTGACATTCATATAATTTGCATACACGAAGGTAATGATATGCTGAAGCCTTAAGCACCGTAAGAGTAAAAAAAAATTTGCAGTTTATTCTTTTTGTGGGAAGGCTTCTCTTTTATCTTTTTATTTTTTCTTATATTCTTCTATGTATCTTGTTGAAAACAAAATGGTAGCACAAGAAGTTAAATATGATAGCTTGTGGGGCTGGTGGTGATCCAATGTGATAAATGGGTCCTATGAGGTTGGGGTGTGGAAAAACATTAGGAGGCAATAGGGGGAGTTCTCCAGATTTTGGCATGATGTGTGGGATGGAGATTAGACCTTGAAGGAAGCTTTCCCAATGTTGTTTTCTATTCCTCACCATAAGGAGGGCTTGGTGGCAGATCATGTGCAGTTTTTTAACGACTCGTTACAATGGAATGTCTCCTATATCAGATTAGTGCATGACTGGGAGGTGGAGTTGGTCACTTTATTTTTTAATCTTTTGTAGTGTCTCAGGTTGAGCCAAGGTGGTGTGGATATTTGGATCCCTTCCAAAAGGCAGACGTTCGAGATAAGTTCTTTTTATTAGGCACTTAGCCCCTTTGCTGGCTCTCTCTTTCCTTGAAAGAGCATTTGGAGAAATAAGACTCCTATGAGAGTGGTGTGCTTTGTGTGAGCGGTTGCATTAGGAATGATATTGACTTTGGATAACCTGAGAAAGAGGAATGTCATTGTGATGAATTTGTTTTGTATGTGGAAGAAGAACGGGAAATTCATTGATCACCTTTTACTCCAATGCGAGGTGGCTAGAGACTTGTGGGCTTCAGTTTTCCGTCTTTTTGGGATAGAGTGGGTTATGCCCCAACGAGTGGGGGAGCTGTTGGCTAGTTGGAGAGGTCAATTTTGAAGCCACAGTACGAGAAGAAAATGTTTCATTGCATAGGTTGCACCCTTCTGCCCTTTCTAATATAATTGAATTACTGATACTTTCTAAATATGATTAAATTACTGATTAAAAAAAGGCAGTACGAGAAGAAAATGTTTCATTGCATTTGTTTGGTTATGTTTAAACATATAGTTTCATTGGGTGTGGGGAATATCATTATTTCTTTATAAACTCTTTATTTTTATGAATAATAGTAATTTTATAGAAAAAAGGGCAAAGCCCTCATACACGAAGAGTATACAAGAGAGCCAAGACCCTAGAGGCTACCACAAAATAAAAAACAAATCAAATCTACTAGATTCCCTGAGGCAAAATTAGGAACAAAAGCAATAACCCAATCCAAAAGAGTTTATTGCTTTATAAACTCTTTGTCAGCTGTCAAGTAAGTTTTAATTGTGAAAGTGGGATCTGAAAAATTTATAAGTTCTAACTTTGATACAAAGTGATGTGTGAGTGTCCTCTCTTAATGAAAAAATAAACTGATTAACATTCATGCTCTTGTCTAAAATTTTGTACTCTACTAATTGTGAATTGCATGCTTCCTATGTGTGTCACAAATTGTGTTATATGTCAATGCTTTGAGATGGAGGCTTCCAAGGTTCTTGTGCCATTTCTTTCCTTTCTTCAAGTTTTATTCATTACATGTGAAGTCAAACGACAAAAAATGTGGCTGACCTATATAATTTCCATTAAGAGTGTAAAATTGTTTACTTGTTGGTGTATGGTGGTTTCTCCCTTTAATGCTAAGCTTTCTAATGTGAGGTCAGATGGAAGAAAAAGTGAAAGAAATTGTGGAGATGAAGCAACGCAGTTTGGCAGAAGAGAACCAGAAGACTCTGGAAGTTTTAAAAGATAGGTAGTATCCTCTCTAGTGGCACTGCAAGTTAGGATATGGAGCTGAGGCCATTAAACATGCGTATTATTTTTTCTGGACAGTATTTTGGTTGTGTATATCAATGTCCCATTGAAACTATGGTATTGTCACCTTGTTATGGCCCTGATTTAGGATCCCTTTATTTCATGCAGGGAGCAATTGCTACAGGATCAATTACGTCAAGCTAAAGAAAGTGTTTCGAATATGCAGAAACTACATGAACTTGCACAAAGCCAGATGTTTGAACTTCGTGCACAATCAGGTAATATGCTGATTTTGAACTTCTGAATTATGTCATAATATCATTTCTTAAGTCAATGGCATCTTCTGTTATTGTTGTTGCAAGACACTGATTTCAACGTTTATGCCTCATCTAGTTGCCCAGCAAAGGTTATGTCTTTAAGTGTCTTATCGGTTGTTATAACAATTTCAGACGAAGATAGGGCAGCAAAGCAATCAGAGGTCAATCTTCTGATGGATGAAGTTGAACGGGCTCAAACACGGCTTCTAACTCTTGAGAGAGAGAAGGTGCTTTTTCCCAATCCCACCCGTATTTTTAAAAGGATCCAACTTGTCTTTAATCCCTATAACAATAAATCTTGTTCCTTTTTTATATAATTAATTTTTTGGCCCCAAAATGAGGGAAAATGGGAGGTTTGAAGTAGTGATCCCTGCTTTATAAGTATGGTCCCCAGCCGATTGTGTTAACCTTTGGGGCAAAAAAAATTACTTATCTGCGAACTCATTTACTTAGCTGCTTGCTGTCCATCATCTATCGCTTGATTTTTGGTTGTGTTTTTCTCTCTCAATATCTATGAACTCATTTTTATGATCTATATTCTTTGAATACTTTTTAGTTACTAGATCTTTCATTCTGTGTTTCCAGTAGAGGAGATGGGAGATCATAGTTGTAGATTGCTGTAAATTTCCAAGCTATCTGCCATGATTCTAAAAAAGGAAATAAGCACCTGATTGGACCATCTAAAACTAGGTGTATATTCTTCTGGTATGGATGATTCCATGTCAATCAGCTAAAATTTTATTGTGCCTGCACAAGGCATCACGTCAACTCAAGGTTAGCCACACAATAGGAGTCATTAAAAATGTCTGTAGGTAGGTTGTGGAGAATCACATGGAAAAAGAAATGGGGTTTTACTTGTAGTCATATACATTATTTATCTAAAATGTAATTAAAGGATATGAGGCCGTTGTATAGTTTATCTTCTGAAATGTTGTTTCCGTTTTTTTATATTTTTAAGTTGGAATGCTCAAAAATGCTTTTACCGGAAGTTGTGGATGATCCTTGGGTTTTTGCAAACCGTCTATACCAAATCTCAAGGAACATGACTATATATATATATATATATATATATATATATATATATTTTGATAACGTAGGAGAACTTTATTCAGATTAATTGCACGTCGCAAACGCATACTGTACAACAATCCTCACCGTTAATCAAACTCCTACGGGTAACTGATCCTACCCGCTAGAACCAGTTACCAGGTAACCCGGGAGCTTTCACCTCTGACGGGCTAAGCAGTTTTAGAGTATAATATTAACCTAGATTCTTAGCTTTTCCTCAAAAACTTTTCTGACCAATTGGTAGGGACTGGGTTATCTACACAAATACTTGGAATCTTCTACTTCACCTTGAGTTTCTTTCTTAACTCTTGTGATTTCATTATTAATCATATTCATTCACTGATGGTCCAATCTGGTGCATGCATAAAGTCTCCTTTTAACAATATGAATATATGGTTGCTTTGATGAAATGTTAGCTTTATTAGAGTGGCTCATGATTGGTAGGTGTATGTCTTTGCTTCTTTCTTCAATTTGTTGTATTCTTATAGAGTGAGATTGGAAGGAGAAGACAAGCTTTGGTGAACCCCTTCAAACAAAGGAATGTTCAATGTTAGCTGCTTTTACAGTGTCCTTGCATGTAATGATGACATACATTTTCCATGGAAAGAGTATTTGGTGAACCGAGGTGCATCATAGAGTTTTTTTTTTTTTTTTTGCTTGGCTGGTGGTCCTAGGAAAGATCATTAGCATGGATAATCTTAGGAATCGACATATCATTATGGTTGATTGGTGCTACATATGCAACTGCAAGAGGAATAGGGAGTCCGTGAACTATATCATGCAATGGAGAACCATCCTCCAAGCTTGTAAGTTACGATGACTACCAATATGGCTTTTCATAACTAGCCAATAACTCCACCATCCAAATTCGCATTACTCACTCTACCCTTAAAGGACAGAAAACTAATACCCACAATTCTCTTGCAATTTCGCAATGGAGCAAAAAATGATCGATGGATTCCCCTCTGCTCCTACACACTTGTCGATCTTTTTCACCATCCTCATATCCCACATAATCAAAATGCCACTTGAAGGTCAACTTTGCTAAGTCGGAATTGGTTCTTGTGGGCAATGGGTTGGCTGGTATTCTGGGCTATGGGTTTTCTTCTTTGCCTTTGAAGTATCTTGGTCTTCTGTTGCAGGCTTTAAGGCCAAGTCTATTTGGGACGATGTTATTGAAAAGATAAGAGTGGCAGTTGGCTAGTTGGAAAATGATGTATTTGTCTAAAGGTGGTGGGGTTAGCCGAGCACGCTTTCCAATTTGCCTACATTTCATGCCCCTTTTCTCTCTCTCTATCAGTGTTGCAAACTGTATTGAGAAGGTTTAACGAGACTTTCTTTGGGATGGGTTAGGTAAAGAGTTAGAATTTCACCGCTGGTCCAAGGTTTGTTCCCCGGTCATTGAGGGAGGTTTAGGGGTTCGAAACTTGCTAATATTCAATTGTGGTCTCTTATGAAAATGGTTGTGGCACTATGTGCATGAGAGAGGCTTGGTGGAGAGTTGTGGAATCCAAATTTGGCAGCTTGTAGGGTGGGTGATGTTCTAATGAGCCTCTTGGGGCATATGGGGTATGGTTATGGAAGAATATTATGAAGGGTAAGGGGAAGTTCTTAAGTCATATTAGATTTGAGGTAGGAGATGGATCCAAGGTTAGATTATGGCATGATCTATGGTGTAAGGAAAAGGCGCTAAAAGAAGCCTTTCTAGCTTTATATGGTATTGCTTGCATGAAGGATACTTCCCGTAGTAGCTCAATTGAAGCTTTCTGATGGCTCAAATCAATGGACCGTTAGTTTTGTTAGAGTGGCTCATGATTGGGAGGTAGATGTCTTTGCCTCGTGCTTTAATTTGTTATATTAAGTTAGACGAAGACATGAAGGTGAAGATAACTTCGGAGGGGCTCCTCCAAAAGAGGGTTGTTGAATGTTAGATCATTCTATAGTATCCTAGTTTGTAGTGAAGGCTTTATTTTCCCTTTGAGGGCGGCTTTTTTTGCTTAGTCGGCGGCCCTAGGAAAGATCCTTACCATGGAAAATTTTAGGAAGCGGCATATCATTATGGTCGATAGGCATTCCATATGACAAGTTTGTGGTTAGTAGTTGACCATTGAATGCTATTTATTTTTTCACAATCAATTTCAAACTTTTTGTTTTTTGGATTAGTATCGATTCTGAACTTATATAAGCATGCGTGAGTCCTTTATAGCTACATTATGGTATATTCAATGCTTCTTCCAAGTACGTCTACTAATCCAGGAGTGTGTTTGAATTCAAGTCTGTCTTGAACACTATGGTCGGTTACATTTTATTTTTTATAATGGTCATGCTGCTGATATATTTTCATATTCAACTCTTTTTTTTTTTTTTTTTTTTCTTTTGTTTCCTGTTGCAAATGCCTTACTTTTGAATCTCAATCATTTTTCATTATAGGGTCTGCTACGCTCTCAATTACACACTGCAAATGAAGACACTCGAAATAAGATGAGGTTAGGTATTTCGGTACCATTGCCTATACTTCCTATGCTTTGGGTTCATTCCAATAACTCCATGGTTGGCGTTTGCTATGAAAATATAATGAGTAAAAGATGTAAAATACCTGCCTGTCCACTAAAGGAAAACTGGGAGAACTTTTTTGAACTTATTATACTGGGTTTTTTTTTTTTTTTTCCGGTTCATTAAGTAATAAGACTGCAGTTGAACCCCTCTCCCTACCTTGCTCCTCTGTTGGGCTACAGATGTATTGTATTTTCACAACTGATAATCTGGTTTCTAAAGAACTGCCCTTTATACAATTGAAATAAGTTTTCATCTTCACAGGGCATAGCAGCCCTGTGAAATTTTGTGGCCCTTATTTTTGGCTCTAGGTTTTACCTGGCTTTCTATCCAACGCTATGGACTACTGTAAGAATTTGTGTTGGGTCTGCTTAGTTGTCATCCTTCCTCCAACTACTGTTTCTTCCATTTTTAATATACTCATCTTTCTAATTATGTTTTTTTTGGGCCTATATTTTAAAGCGTACTATTGGTTGCTGTGGTTGCAGTGATGATTTAGATTCAAATAGCATGCTTGAGAATTCTTTGAGTGCAAAGGAGAAAATAATCTCTGAACTGAACCTGGAACTTCATAATATTGAAACCACCCTGTCAAATGAGCGAGAAGAACACATAAAAGAGATCAAGAGACTGAATACACTGCTCAATGAAAAGGTATGCAACTATGTTTTTCTATTGATTGTTCAATGTTAAGACTTAATTATGTTTCGAAATAACCATAAAGTAATTGTTCTGGTTTTCCCTTAATTGGGAATTCTCTTCCTATGACCTGAGACTGGTAATACAATTACAATTCCCTCATCTGATATCACGTGCTTTTCATTAATGCTTTCTGCATCTCTGTTATTTATACTGTCGAGTTCCTGGCTCCTGTTGTAAAAATAGCTTAGCTTTTTTTTACTTCATTAAATCAGGAAGTTGCTCTTGAAGAGATGAAGAAAGAGCTTCAGGCAAGGCCAACAGAAAAGTTGGTTGATGATTTGCATAAGAAAGTGAAAATTTTGCAGGTAGTTCGATCCCTTCTCTGTTACTAAATAGTAGCTCCCCACAATTGGTTTCAGCTTTCATGAAATGTTATGCAAATCTTGGAAAAGCAAGTTTGACTTTCATGAATTTTTATTGATGACGCTGCATGGATTAAATCCAAGTTCCAATAGCTTAAATATTCAAAGAAAAGTATTATTTACTATTCAGTTGGCTTTTGACGTTTCTGTTTTAAAGTTGTCTATACCATCTTCAACGGGGCCTAGAAGAAGGGTTTGTCCAATAAGATGCTTTACTGATCCTACAACCATGGTTTGCCATTACTTTGACTGATTTCAAAACCATCTCAATGACCAGATCCTGTGGGACAATATAACGATTTGGTCATTTGCATCACTGGATGTCCCAGTATTTTAGTATGGTCATCAACAGAGTGTTTGTTGGAGATTTTTATATGATATGTATAAACCAGAGGACTTCAACCTTGTTGCTGTTACAAGTTCAAAACAGAACTTGTAACAGCAACAAGGGTGAAGTCCTCAGACACACAGAGATTATTATTTATATTCTTTTTCTGTCCCCATGTCTTAGTCATGGTTGTTCTATATTGTCATCTATTTTGCGTCTTCCTAAGGTGCTTGCCGCATTTTATTTATCTCATTCCCATGCCTCTTGGAAGTCTGACAATACTTTGATGCTTATCTGTTTAACATTTCTCTGTTAAATGTACAGGCGGTGGGGTATAATTCAATTGAGGCTGAAGATTGGGAAGTAGCTACTAGTGGGGAAGAGATGAGCAAAATGGAGTCTCTTCTTCTTGACAAGAACCGAAAAATGGAACACGAACTCACACAATTGAAGGTATGGATTCTCCCTTGTTAGTTTGTTACTTTGCTATTTTGAGTTAAGAGAAAAATGGAAAGGGAGAGTGTTATTAATGTTCCAGGTACAAGTTTTACACCCTTCTACCATTTTCAGGTCAAACTTAATGAGAAAACGTCTTTGCTGGAAACAGCTGAATGCAAGATAGCAGAACTGACAGCAAAGGTTAATGAACAGCAAAAACTGATACAGAAGTTGGAAGATGACATATTGAAGGTTTGGATCTATTACTTCAGAAAGTCTCTGAATTGGCTATTTGCTGCTGGATTTGCCTCTTAAGTGATATCCGGTGTGCTGCATATTGATCGTCGAAATAGCAATTTATGTAGCATTTAGTTTGGTTAAGATTCTTAGGAGTGGTGTTTAGAGTCATAATTTTATTAATTAGATTACATGAATGCGTAAATAATTAAAAACATGTAGTTGTTGACTTAGGAAAACATGTATAGGCATATGTGTAATCAATGCATGGCTTTACATGTCCCTGGATACCTATGAAGTTGTACTCTTTATGCTTATGTTGTAACTTATTTTCTTTTTCTCAGTTATTTGTTAGAATTTCTCTTATTACTTAAAAAAACCTTTTGAGGTTTAATTGTCTGACGTTTCTGTATATCACCTTCTTATGCATTCTGATTCTTTTCCTTTCTAATGCAGGGCTATGGTTCCAAAGATAGAAAAGGCAATCTATTTGATGACTGGGATCTTTCGGAGGCCGGGGGTTCTGAGCTATCTGAGGTACCTGTCAGTCTTTTGTTTTTACTTGGCAATTCGGAAGTTTGCTCCAGAACATGTGCATAGGATTGTACAAGTCCTAAAAAGTTGCAATATAAAATTTAAAAGAGCAAGAAAAACCAAAAACAAAGAACACTGCTTGTACCTTTCTATTGCAATGGTTCAATCTAGTCCAGTACTCCCGGCTAGATAATGGCTTCAAGATGCTGCTCTTTTCTTCCCCATGGATTTGTCTTATTCATGTTAGTCCTTTTTGGGTCAGAATACAGATCAAAAACATGTTTTCTCAGATCAAGATCAGAGTTCAATGCTTAAGGTGATTTGTAATCAGCGAGATCGATTTAGAGCACGCTTGAGAGAGACAGAAGAGGTATTCTGTTTTTTGAAAATATTCACTTTTGGTTTCCTATCTTTATTTGATATTGTTACAGTTAGATCATTAGATTAAGGGTTCACACGTCGAATTTTGCTTCTCCAATTGTGCTAGGAAATAAGACAGTTGAAGGAGAGGATCGGGGTACTTACAGTGGAACTGGAAAAGACAAAAGCTGATAATGTCAAACTTTATGGAAAGATTCGTTATGTCCAGGATTACAATCATGAGAAAGTGGTCTCTAGAGGATCAAAGAGGGTGCTTCATTGCAATTCTATCTTCTTTTTATCTTTTCCTGATTAACGATCTCTTAGTTTCTCAAGCCTCATGTTTTTTATCGAATTGTCATTTTCAGCAACCAGATGATCTTGAAAGTGGTTTTGCCTCAGATGTTGAATCTAAGTACAAGAAGATATATGAGGATGATATAAATCCTTTTGCAGCATTCTCAAAAAAGGTTGTTATTGTTGAGCTCCTTTGATGGATTTTTCTTAATTTTCATAGCATTCATGTGTGGATTATTTAGTTCAGCATATCACATTTCAGGCCTACCAAGTTCTTGCTTTTCTTCCATTTTTAAGTTTTAATAATTATATTGAAGAGACACGAAGCTTCTGTTTGTTCTTATATGCCTTCTTTCTTTTTCTTTTTCCTTTTTTGTTGCATTTAGGGGCTTTGTGTTGCATGTTATTTATAATCTATTGTTCTGAATTCTGCAGGTCTTTCTTGAAAGATGTTAATTTTTTCTATTAAATTATCCAATGAATGAAACTGAAGTTCATACTTTTTTGAATGACTCTAAATGATTGTGGGTTTATCCTATTTATTCCTGGTTGGTTCCATCTACGAATCCCAAATTTCAGTCAGAACAGAGCCAAAAACTTATGCAAACCTCTGTTTTTTTTAATCTCCTACTTTGGAGGTTACTTTAGATTGGCCTTTGGAAATTTGTTTGACCAGAAAATATAGGGTAATATTTTCTGAAGCTGCTTCTTTAAGTTCATGAAAAAAGTTTAGAAGTGAGCATTATCCAAACTGCAAATCTGCCAAATGTGTAATACTTGCCAACGAGACCGAAAGAATGACGCACTTGGTTAATAGCCGCCGAAGATATCACCTGCTCTTGTTTGCTGGACATTGGCAACAGTATTGGGTTACTTTGTACTGAGAGCATTCATCTACAATTGCTAAATATGCGTCCCCTGCTTTCCTTTGTGCATCATATCCATTTGTTGTCCTTCTGTAGGTAGTATATTTTGTTTTAATGCTATAATTGTTATAAATAATTTACTAATATAATTTGTTTACTTTAATCAGGAAAGGGATCAAAGATACAAGGAGTTGGGTTTCAGGGATAGAATCACACTTAGCAGTGGCCGTTTTCTTCTTGGCAACAAGTATGATTCTGTTGTCTGAATTCTAAGTTTCTTGAATGTGTATTCTCTCCTTGTTGAAAGTTTTGTTTTTATTTTCTCAGTCACTAGATGTTTTTTGACATGAATTTTATCATGTTCAAGATCATGGTCTTTCGGCCTCTTCCTTTTGACAAAATGAGTAGTCTTACGTGTAATAATTTTTTAGAGACTGAAACCAGTTTTATTAGTTATTTGATCTTAGGCTCTGTTTGTTTCGGCGTCAAATGATTTTTGAAAAGTATTTTCCATATATTTCTATGTTTGGTCTGATAAAAAATAATATTCAAACTGAAATCATTTTCAATTTAACCAGAAAAGCTTCTTTAATTTCCTTAAAATAGTTTTCATTTTGTAAAATCGTAAATAATTAAACTTCTCATTCTTAAATTGCCGAACCATCACCGGAGGTTGTCGGAAGTCGTCATCCATTTTCCGTTACTAATTTTCTTTCTCTATGAATCAAATGCCGAAAAATATTTTCAATAGAATTTCATTGAAATATTTTCCAACGAAAAAACATTTTACGTTGAAACAAACGGAGCCTAATTTCTTCATGTTTTATCTGCCACCATGAGTTCTTTGCTCCAGTATTTTCTTTCCACTATGAAATTGTTTTCATCTTTCTTCCTCATCTATTGGTTCCAGTGTATTATTCTTCTGGAGTCTATAAATATGACAATATATCTATTATTTTGCAGGTATGCTCGAACTTTTGCCTTTTTCTACACCATTGGGTTGCATGTCCTGGTGTTCACCTGTCTTTACCGCATGTCTGCTCTGAGCCATCTTAGGTAACCATCAATCAAATGCCTGACTTGTTTGGTCTTTTTGGTTTGGTTTGGTTTGGTTTGGTATATATTGAATCTTCAACATTTTCTGTTTTTACAGCAATGGCCCTGAGGAATACCTCCTTGGAGATAAAAATCTGACCCTTCCACATGCGCTTTAGTCTCCACCAAATATTCTTTTTCAGTGGATTTTTCCTATATCCCAAGAGAATATAAAAAAGAAAAAGAAAAAAAGAGATGTCCTTTGCTATGTACATATAAACAAGAAGTGGTGTTATTTTCTTGTTTATTTTTACCAATTTGATAGTGCAATGAATATTGTACATTCTTTTTCACTCGGCTTGAAAATTTTTTCTTCTGTCTACAGTGTATTAATAATAGCTAGTAGAAAATGGAAAATAATTCGCAATTCACAAATTTGAGAATATAACCCTACTTTTATATCCTAGAACGAAATCCCCCTCTCTTCCCTATCCATTTGGGTTGGGAAGACCATCCACAGGTTTTATTAACAGTAGACCAAGTTGACTTTGGAATTTGATTATTTGATAAATTTTATTTTGTGGTCGGGATGTATCAAATAGTGTACATGACATCAATGTTTGCTCACATCTCTTTTAAAATATTGAAGGAATGTAACATCATGTATACTGTTGGATGCACCAATTTTAAATTATAATCATAGAATTAATACTAGGATTTTAAATGAAACACAGAGGATTATTATCCATCGACTCCTATTTATGATCTCCGTCATTTTTTTTATATTTCATACAAGTGTGACACCATTTTGAATTATGTAGTCAAAGAGATCTAGAAACTTTTGTGGATTATAATTTTTTTTTTTTTTTTTGGGAAAAATTATTAAATTGATTTATGGGGACTACATCTGTATCGAATTGATCTCTGGATGCCAAAATTATCTTAAAGCTTCTCGTATTAAAGTCTGTTTTGTTTGGGTTTGTATTGAGAAATTTTATTTTTCAATATAGAGAAAGCATGATTTTTAAGCTTTTCCCAAGATGCAGTTTGTGCTTTTTTTTTTAAATAAAAAAAAAAAAACAAAAAAAAAAAAAGAAAAAAGAAAAAAAGAAGAGAGGAGTGTTTTTGAACTTTTTTACCAAATGAATCCATTTTTGCTTGGAATGGTTTTTTATCTACTAAAAACACTTTTTAAGCTTCTTTAACGCAATCTAATCTGCTTAAAAAAAGAAAAAGAAAAAAGAGAGTAATATTTTTAAATTACACCTTTTTTTTTTTTTTTGGAAAAAATTGTCCCCATCTCACATAGGGGTCCTCACTATATGAGCTGCAATCGTCGACCACCCCTACCATGTGAGAGGCAGTCATCCCCCTTTTTTTTTTTTTTTAATTGCCTTTTTTTTTTCTTTTTTTTTTCTTTGGGGTAGAAACTATAATTTGTATAGAATTGGACAAAATGAAGTCATAAGATAATTTTTATATCCTAAGGATTGATTTGATAGAAGCCTTAAATCCTATAGATTAGTTTAGTAATTTTCTCCCTTTTTTTTTTGATAATTAGAGTAACATTTTGTAACTTATTATAATATATTTGTATGCCCATAAAAAGATAGGTACATTCTCAAATGAAGAATAGCCTAATCCCCTAACCATTATGATAATAAATTAAAAAAAAAAAAATTACCGGAGAACAAGGAAGCCTACCATATATATAGATAAGTTGGCACCAGTATAAGCATGCAAAGGAAGAGAGAAGGCAAAAGAGTCTTGATATGGTACTATAGTTTTTATAATAGGGGAAAATACATTTTATCCACTGAAGTTGTACACCTCTTGATTTTACCTCCAATGTTTAAAATTTTTCAATTTATCCCCCCAAACTTTAATTTTTTTGCAATTTTATCATTCTGTTAAAATTGTCTGTAATGTTGAATGGAATTTGAAACATGTGCAAGCCTGTTGCAAATTATTCCTATAATGCCCCCAACCACTCGATAATAAAACCACACACAAATCCTCCACATGTGAAAAAAAAAGAAAAAAAAAGAAAAAAAAAAAGCAAAACAAAACCCTACCACTCACACGTTGTTTTCCCCCCAACCCTACACAAATCCCTTTATCCAAAATAGTGCCATCATCAAAGCAAGGGGTCCAGATTCTTTTACATGGCTGATTACGAGCCCTTCTTGGTCATCTTCGCAACACCCAAACGAGGTAATCAACGTTTCTTGATTAAGGTTTTTTTTATTTTTTTTTTACAAAAAGCAATGTTCCTTTTCTTGTGTTTGGGTAAACTGATTGTTTTTTTCTGAAATTGAGATTTTGGGTAAATGTTTGTTTGTTTGTGGATTGTGAGACCACGTGGTATTTGGCTCATTTTTCATGGATTGTTCCTTTATGTGCACGTTAATTTTCTGTTGAGTCGTTGTTTGGTAAAAAAATGTCTTCCTCAAGCCAATTTTTAAGTTTTGGGTCGAAGCAGAGCTGGGCAAGAAACGCACCTGGATCTCGCAGGGTTTGCTATTGTGAGTGTCTTGTTGTGAGAATAGTCCAAACCAAAGGAAATTTTGGTAGGAGGTTTATTAGCTGCAAAAATTGGAAGGCAAGTAAAAAATGTTTGAGATGATCGGGTAATAATGTTTTAGTAAAAATGTTCATTATTCTTGGGATTTTAGTAAAAAATGTTCGAGATGATTGGGTAAGAATGTTTTAGTAAAAAGGTTCATTGTTCTTGGAATTTTAGTAAAAAATGTTTGAGATGATTGGGTAAGAATGTTTTAGTAAAAATGTTTATTATTCTTTAGGTTTTAGGTAAATTTTGGGTGTTCCGTTTGGCTTCTTTTTTTTTTTTCTTTTTTTTTCTTTTTTGAGTATTTGTTTTTTAGGGTTTTAGTAAAAAAATGTTTGAGATGATCGGGTAAGAATGTTTTAGTAAAAATATTCATTGTTCTTTAGGTTTTAGGTAAATTTTGGGTGTTCCATTTGGCTTTTTTTCAGTATTTTTTTTTTAGGGTTTTAGTAAAAAAAATGTTTGAGATGATCGGGTAAGAATGTTTTAGTAAAAATGTTCATTGTTCTTTAGGGTTTAGATAAATTTTGGGTGTTCAGTTTGGCTTTTTTTTTAGTATTTTTTTATTATTTTTTTTTTTAGTTATGGATTTCGTGATTAATCCAACCCAAAATTTTGCAGATTGGAAGAGAATATGGTTTCTTTGACGAAAAATGTTAGAATCTAATAAAAACTCCACATTTTGCCCATAAAAGTTCATGTGGCAAGATGCCACATCATATTTTTAGAAGAGGGAAAAAGACAAAACAAAAAGAAGATAATGTGGCATCTTGCCACATGTACTTTTATAGGCAAAACATGAAATTTTTATTAGATTCTAGCATATTTCTTCTTTGATTGGGTTGATCCTAAACCGTGTGATCATAGTAAAATGATACTGAATCTTTTGAAGCAGAAACATGACCATTTGGTGGCAGAAGTGAAAAGATGTCAACGGATGGTTGAAGTTGAAGTTGGAAAGGTAAAGTCTGAAATGGATAAAGAAATTGTGAAGATTACGTTAGAACTGGAAAAAGAAGGCCAATAGCTTAAGTCAGTAATGGCTGATGAAATTGTCGGATATCATAAAGAAATTGAGATTGGACAGATCAGATTCCATGCAACAAAGAAGAATTACGAGACAATGCTAGTGTGTTCGTGGATTATTTGTGGATTGTGCTTGTGCATCATTTGGTTTGGATTTAGTTTTAAATCGTTGCAAGAGAACACAGTTGGTTGAATGAAATTGGCTTGAGGTGTGGGTGTCAATGGCTGTCATTTATCATTTTGTGATTTTGTATGTCTTCAATTGACATGTTATTTTGATGTTGTATGTCTGTATGACCTGTTTGTAGGTCGAACGAAGTAATGCATGTGTAATAATATGTTATGTTTGATGTATTTGTTTAATTAAGGAATTCTACTCTTGAACATGAGTTGTTCTATGCATGTGATGAATGCAGCTTTGACATTATGTTGTTTAATGTTTGGGAGTGAAAACTAAATTTTAAATAACTCTTGCTACACCATAAATTACCAATTAAACATAGATTGCTTTTTAATTGTATCATAATACGCTATCATAATACCAAAATTTATGGAAAAGTATTTCAAAATACATGCAAACCACAAATTACATCAAAAAGGCATTTTAAAACCTTGTTTACATAAAAAAGCTATCAGCAAATAGTTCTAGTGCTTTCAATTAGGCTTCATCAGCATCCACATCACTGAATCCAAAAGTATGGAAAAGTATTTCAAAATACACACAAACCACAAATTACATAAAAAATGCCTTTTAAAACCTTGTTCATATCAAAAAATTATTAGCAAATAGTTCTAGTATTTCCAATACATCAGCATCCACATCACTGAATCCAAAAGTATGGAAAAGTATTTCAAAATACACACAAACCACAAATTACATCAAAAATGCCTTTTAAAGCATTGTTTACATCAAAAAGCTATCATCAAATAGCCCTAGTGTTTCCAATTAGGCTTCATCTTTTTCTTCTTGGCTTCCATGACTGCAATGCCCTTCTCTATGGTTGTCACAATACGTTTGCCTTTGGTTTGGGTTGCTGCACGACTAAATGCAACCTCACCAGTAAGATCAATATGAATAGGTACACCTGGATTTATGAGAGTACTACGGCAAATTCCCTTCATCCTATTTGACTGTCGAGTCCTTGAAGCAGGTGGGCCTGGTGGTGGAACCTATCTCATAGCAGCTGCATTATCACTAATCGTACTCTTCATCTAAGGGAAAAAAGTATGGAATATATTAAAAATAAAGAATAAGGATGTTATACAAATTCAAAGTACGATCAGGTATATGCACAAAAATACAGCTTAGTAAAGTACCTTTAGCACAGAAACATTGGCAGCACATTCTAGACCACTACTGATACCATACTTTTGGACCACCATGGTTACTCGCATTTGTTGCCCTCTTATATCAACCAATAAACACAAACAAATGTCAACTACCTACACATTATTGAATAGAAAAATACAAACAATGCTACAATTACAACTTATTCAATTAACCTTTTGTGGTCCCCTCTTTCTTTGTGTAGGTTTGGTCATTGCACTCTTGCTCAAACCGATGGTTTGTGCCTATCAAGTAAGTGAAACTAAAAATTAAAAGCAATAAATAAAAAAACCATTATAAGAAGTGCAGAATTAAAAATTTATTAAAAGCAATACATAAAGTAAAGACCTTAAACTCCTATATAAATAACTTACACTTGATGTAACATCCCCAGCCCATTAAGGCTGAGTTTACCACTTTTCTTCTTTTACAACAAATTTTTTTGCAAAGATCTATAAGCTCTATTAGAGTGCTTATTACAAATTATTGGATAATATATTTCCGCCCCCATTCCGGCCTTGTATTCCAGCTTGCTCCTTACCTAAGAATAAGAAATAAAACTGAATGAGCCCAAGGGGGTCCAGTAAGCAAAATCCACAACCATAAATAGTTTTATTCCTTATCTCCAGTTTTGAAAAATATTTTCACATATAAATATACAACCAGTCATAATAATATATATATATATATATATATATATATATATATATATAGTTGCATCTCCCATAGTATATACATACTATTACATCTAGCAATAGATCATCATTGTAATTCATCATTATAAAACATCATCATAATTCATTGTTATAAATCATCAATGCATTTATCTTTAGTTATTATCTCATAATATGACCCATGTACACTGGTATCCCTGTGTACGAGGGTTCCGAGTCCTTGTGACCATGGCACTAAACTGTGGCCTCAGCCATGCCCGACCGTCAATTAACTCTTATTGGTGCACTCAACAGTCATGTTGATAGAATACCACCTTCTTGCATAGCCTCCTTCAGTGGTTTCGCCTCCATTCGAGTATCGGTACCGAACTCCTCTCATTCTTACTTATCTTGAGGCAAAAAATACTCTCCTTCATACATGTGCCCTCATTTTATAAACATTTATCTCATCTCTTGTACTTCTCTTTGTACTTCTCTTGATGCATCTTAGGGTAGCATGTCAGAGGGTTTACCATCATTCTTTTTTTTTTTTTTTTTATAATCATCATCATTTTTCAAGTTTCTTTTTTTAAAATTGAAACTTTTCTAAATATAAACTTACTGTATTTAGAAAGCATTTAAAAGAAATAGAAGCTTTCTAAATAATTCATTTAGAAATTTTTCATGCATGCAACATATCTCTATGATGGTAAATAAAATAATTAGTTACAGTTTAATACAAGAATATATAAATAGCATGACATAAAGTAATTTTAGAATGAGTAGTGAATTTACTTACCTCTAAACTGAAGCTATGAGTAGTCTTTAAACTGCTAATTAATCATCTTGAAAAAAATATCTTGTTGTTCCATTCTTTGTAGAACCCATTTTTATTATTATGCAAATCTCTCTCTTGTCCATCTTCTCAATCTCTGTTTCTCTCCCTCAGCATCTCACCCTCTTTCTCTTTCTCATGCTTCTCTTTTCATCTCTCACTCTATTGCAACATCTCTCTCCCCCTATCTTCTCTTTCTTACGTCCGTAAGGCTCCCTCTCTCTATCTTCTCATTTCTTCCTCTCTGTTAGGTAATAAAGCAATGAAAGTAGGTGAAGTCAAGAAAATGAAAAGAAAAGTCCAAGCCGCATGGGAAAAGAAGGAAGAAAAATGAAAGGAGTAATGAGTGGTAGTAAGTGGTGTTAGGGAAAGTGGGGGAAGAGAGGGGTCGTTGTGTTGGTAGAAAAATAAGAAAAGAAGAAAAGACGGTGGGTGGGGGCTTCATGGAAAAAGAGAGGGGAGTGTGGAAATAGATGAATAAATAAAGGAAAAGAAAGAAAATGGTGTGCATTATGCATGAAGGGGTTCGGTCCTATATAATAAGAGATGAGCATTATTAACAATACCTTGGGCCAAATCCTTATTAAAATTATATCTAATCTCATCTAAAAAATTTCACACCCTTCTTCGTTTGCTAACACCAAATTAGCTATCCTTTAAAGCTAACTTTCCTTCAAATGTATAATATGTATCTTTATACCATCATATCTCTTAAAGTCACAAACTAAATTATCAAGCTATAATCTATCTTGAACCTTAGGATGTAATGATCTCAAATAAAAATTCATTCCTATAATACTCATATAATCCATAAATTCTTCAAGAACCAATCTCATTACTTAATATAAATATTAAAATAATATTATCTTCAAATTAATATCTTTAAATGAGGATTTTAAATCTGGGGTGCTATACTTGATACAAGTGGGGTAGGTCCTTTACAATTGGATGCCTCACTCCTGTTGGTTGGATATGCCCTTTTGTTATGTCCTATAACCTTACACTTAGAGCATCTCATCCTTGCTCCAAATTTTCTCATTCTATATGAATTTTTTTGGATCTCTACTCTCATCTGGACCTCTCTTTCTTTGCTTCTTAGGTCTATACAGCTGTACTCTTGAGCTAGGTCAAATGGTCATGTTGTGTCTTGATCCATTGTTCCTCACTAGGCATTGGGTAGATAATAGGGGCATATGTCTTCTTGTACCTCTCTATTGTATAACACTCATCCACATAATCCTTAGGATCCCTGCAATCATATGGTATAGCACAAAATGCATGAGGACATGGGATACTTGTCATTTCTCATTGCCTACAACCACATAACTTCCTTCTCAAGTCCACTACAAACTGTTTCCCAGTAGGACAAGTAACCTCAAACATGTTTTCCCCAGCATATAGTGCAACACAATTTGATGCAGCTAGCCCAATTTCTCCCAGTTTCGTGACTATCCTAGAACATAACTTTCCGGTCAATTTCTCAATGCCCTCTCTTTTAGCTTGGTACCTTCTCATTAGTTTTTTCCTCATCATCTCAAGCATTGTCAGTGTGGGTTTGTCACGAGCTTTAAGAATATAGGAATTGAAACACTCATAAATGTTGTTAGCAAGGAGGTCATACTTAGAATACTCACTAAACCATGCTCTTGACCAGCAACTAGGGTCCACCTTGTTCAAGTACTCATAGGCATCTTTGTTCATTCGCCCCAACTCCTCCATATAGATAGTAAACTCTCTTCCAGTGTAAGCAGATGATGCACCCCATAGCATATCTTTCAATGCTATTCCTTTATGCCCTTCATTTTCAAAGTTGGCATAGAGATGCCTAGTGTTGTGCAAATTTATTTAACTCGCAAGTGCACGAATCAATTGTAGTTTAATGGATTGCAAGTGCGAGGTCGATCCCACAAAGAATTGTATTTTTGAAAGAGCAATTTATATCTAAACTAATTAAATCCTAATCTAGTTCCAAAAGGGTTTTGATTTTTGAGTTTTTGAAAATTAAAGGATAAACGTAAACTAAATAAAATAAGTAAATCCAAGGATAAAGGTACTAAGGTTTGGGAATTCACACTCACCAAATCATAACAACATACTTTATGTTCATCAATATTAATCCGAAGTTTTCACAAATTAAATCATAGATATGTTTTACTATGCTTCAAAGAATTAATCAAAATCATCCAATGTATCAATTCATTGACCAAATCACAAAAGGAATCCAAATTCAATTGAAACACCAGATGTATTCGTAGAACAAATCACAAGGGATATCCAATTTTTATGAGTTAAAAGCCAAGCAATCAATCATATGAAATTATCTCAAATCATCACATGTATCCTTGAATCACAAGAGATATCCAAGAATCACTCCATACAATTGATTAAAAGTAAAACAATTGAAATATAGAAAACCCAATAAAATCAGAATAATAAAAACTTACATAAAAGTGATGTTGTTCTTCATCGGTGAGGCTTTATCCCCAACCTTAGTTGGGAATTTAGCTCCACATAAAAATAAAATCTAAACCTAAACCTAAACCTAAAGAAAAACTAAACAAAAGAATTTTGCTCTCTGAGATTGTGTATCTTTTCTTGAAGGCAAAAAAAGTCTATTTATAGACTTAGGAAAGTTCTAAAAGCCCAAGTAAACCTAGATAATTCGGAGGTCTGTCTTCCAGTCAAAATAGAAGTCTGAAATCGGAATAGAATTCGTCCAGATTTGTGTCCTATAATTACGGGGCGATTTTGGCATATAAACCGTCCGAATTAGGAAAATCTTATTTCATAACAAATTGTATTATTTTGAGTTAGCTTTCCAATGCCATTTGAATCACTTCAATCCGATATTTGAGAAGAAAGTTACAGTCAAAATACTGAGACATGTGCAGAATCTGAATTTGAATCTAATCCGAAATCTTATCCAATCTAATCTTTAATCTGATTTAACCTTTTCCTTGGATTTAGTTGGACTTAACCGGATCATCTAGGTCTTCTCAAAGTATGTTTTCTTTCAAACTTTGCATTTTTCCCTTTAAATCTGTAGTTTTTCTTCAACGACCTACAAAACACTAAAAACACAAAACATTAAATAACGACACAACTAAAGGATTAACTAATGTAAATAAAGGAGTCCAAATATGCAATATTTGGCACTTATCACCTAGCACAAAACCGATGGTCTGCTATTGGAAGTACTTCATTCAATGCAGGTATAAGGCCCTACAAAAATAAAACATATGAGACAATATAGTCAGAATAAGGTAAAACTTTTTTTTAAAAGAGAGAGAAAGAGAGAGAAACCAATTATGAAATATGTTATAATAATTCCTACCCTTTGTTGATCAGAAATAAATGTAGGTCTAGCATGCCGATCATGTATCCCAAGATCTGAGACAAGGGTTTCCAAGAACCAAATCCAACTGTCTTTCATCTCAGCTTCAACAACAGCAAATGCAATAGGGTACATATTGTTGTTATCATCCCTACTCACAGCAGCGAAGAAGAGTTGACCCTTAAATGGCCTTTTAAGGAAGCATCCATCCACCCCTATTATAGGCCTACAACCCTTTATAAATCATTTCTTCATTGCAACCAAAGAAAAGTATAATCTTTGAAACTTTGAAGGCAAATTAGGGTTTAGTCTCTCAACCTTCATCATGATACAAGTACCATTATTGGTCTTTCTCAAGGTTTCACAGTAGTCCCACAACCTACCATATTGATCCTCCAATTTACCATAAATTTTTTTTCTAGCTTTTCTCCTAGCCCGATAC
Organism: Corylus avellana; assembly: GCF_901000735.1. NCBI lineage: Eukaryota > Viridiplantae > Streptophyta > Magnoliopsida > Fagales > Betulaceae > Corylus > Corylus avellana. The sequence continues at coordinate 17,749,457 of NC_081546.1, forward strand.
ATTATGCTTGGAGTCACATCTACCCTCCATTTTTCTTTCACCTCATGCTGTATCACTTCCAAAGGCATGTTCGGTTGAACCTTAAACTTCTCAATCAGTTGATTTGCTATCCAAGTAGAGTTTGTAAGAAATTACATTTAAAGTATGTCCCTTTATGTCACATATATTATTGTAATTATAAAATTACGGTGTTCAATAATTTATTCCAATTAAAGCTTATCGTGTAAATCAAATATTCTGAATTAAATTACTGATTTAATTCTTGTGGAACAAGTATTTGATTTCAATCAAATATTCTGAATTAAAGCACTGATTTAATTCTTGTGGAACAAGTATTTGATTTCATTAAAGATTTTAATTTTGTGGAATCAATTAGCTGTATTGATTTGATTTTTATTCCTTGATGGGAGGAATAATTAAGGTAACAGCTCTAATTGAGGGTCCCCTGACCTACCTATAAATAAGGCCTGTGTATTCCATCAATTGGCACTCACTGGTAGGCATAGGTCAGAAGAACCTCTCAATAATTTTGTTTTCTAGTTTGGTTGCTGTGAAGTTGTTCTTCAAGTTGCTTGAGCAAAGCAATGGCCGGAGGTACATATATATTAAATTATTTCCGCTGCTAGTTTTATTGTTAATTAGCATTTAATATATATAGAATTTCTTACATGTGGTATCAGAGCCTTCTCTAGGCCATATTTGCTCAGTCTAATTTTTGGGATATGCCTGCTGTAAAATTTTATTTTTGTTTCAATAATATTCATTTTGTTTATTTGATTATTGAAACAAAATATGGTGAAGAGCATGAATCTTAGTACACGGCTACGTGCCGTTTAAGTGTTCGAATAACACAGCAACTCAGCAAGGGTCTCTTTGAGCACTGCGTTTACAGATGGCTCAAGACCTAACGTAGTGTGCATCTGGTTCGCCCATGACGGTTTGTTGATGCCCATGACGGTTCAGTGTGCATCTGGTTCGTCCGGCTCAGAAACCACCGTGCTGTTTGGCAGTTCCGGTGGGTGTCTTGCCGTATAAGGATTGCCGCTTGTCGGCATCGATCACAAAAAAAAAAAAAAGGGCCTACATGAGGCTGAGCGGCAGCCCGCTGCCACGCATAAGGTTGAGCGAAGGCAACTGCTGCCGCTGCCACTGCTAGCGGCATTTTTGGCCGCATGTAGAGAGCAGCAGCCATCACTGTCGCCTATGAGGACAGCAGCGGCAGGCCGTATGTGGCTGCCTATGAGCTGGTTGGGCGGCAGCCCCTTGCCGTTAACAGTGGTCGTTTGGCCGTTTGAACGTCGGTCTTCCCTCCACCTGCAGCGGCTTTGGCCGCATAAAGTGAGCAGCCCGCCCTTGCCGTTAACAGCTGTCGGCTGGCCGGCGCATGAGGAAAGGGTGGCGGCGGTGGCATATGGGGAAGAGGAAGGGCGGTGGCTAGGGATTGGGATTTTTCTGGGTTGGAACTTAAGGTTTTCGGGTAGGGTTTTTTTTTAACCCATTAGGAACCGGGTCAAGTGGTTTTTTGGGCCATTGGGTATGGGTTTATCTAACCCAAGCCCAATTCAGTTAAAAAAAATAAATAAATAAATAAAAACTTGGTTTATTAAGTGGGCTAACCCGATTGGGCCAACCCAATACAGAAACCAAAGGCTGACCCAATAAGGAAGCCCAACCCGATAGCCCATTCAGTTAAAAAAAAACAAAAAAAAAAAACAAAACAAAAGGGGCTAAAGTGGGTTTCGAACTTGGGCTCTTAAGGTATAAAGGGCCTTAGGTCACTTCAAGACCATTAGGCTATTCAGTTTTTGATGCTTTAATATTACATTTTTAGTCATCTTATGATTTAAATTGTTTAGTATTAAATTATTGTTTCTTTAATGCATGGACTTGAGGATATATTTATTCTTTTAATTGTTTAAATATAAAGTGTTTGATGCCTGGACCTGAGAATAATTAACTAAATCTCATGTATTGGTGAATGTTTATGGTACTATCCAAAATTGCAATCGGAAAGCTCTAGCAAGGCAAGTCATGGGACTTAAGTGTGCCGTTGTGCGCCCCCCCGCTTACCTGGGACACTATCCGGTTGTACTTTGGAAAAATACTGTTTACCCACTAACATGATGGTTTTGTCTTTTATTCTTGGGAACTTTATTTTTTGGCATCTATATAGTTAATGATGTTAATGAAGTCGTGATTATCATAATAATTTTTTGGAGAGCCACAGCATCCCGATTTTATAATGATAATTGCATCAAGATTATATATATGAACTTCATAAAGAAAATTAACATCGTGTTGTAATTAATTCATAAATTTAATTTGCCAATCCCCACAGGGACGTTTTTATTTTTATGAGTTAATTAGAATAAGATAGTAAATTTAACATTGAAAATAAAATTTCTCTTAGGCCCACAGGTACGGAAAATTTTATTTATTAATGCTAAATTTATTAGTCTTATTAATAAAGAGTAAATTTCATGCGTGATGCACCTTTGCCCACAGGTAGGTTGAAATTTACTATTAAATTAACATTGGTTAATTTAAATAAGGTTATTTCATAGCATTAAAGTATATAATTTTTCCTTGGTTACTGGATGTATTCCTACTGCTTTAATTATTAGTATTTTATGTTCCAATAATTCCTAGTGGTAATTTTTCCTGACTGAAAAGAAAAATGTGCTTTTCACTTTGGGGTGTTTGGAGACTGAATTGGCGTTTCGTGTGGACAAATCACCTTCTCCCACGGAATCAAGTACGCCACATGAGATTATTAAACATGAACGATTGTAGTGATTTAAATCGCTTAAGTTTCAATGTTCATGAAATCTCATATCAAGGAAAGCATTAGGGTTTTATTCCTTAGTGTTTTAGGGCCAAAGAAAGGTCATTGAGGAACATTTAGTGAGTTCCAATAAGGCTTTGGCCTGCACCCTAATAGAAAAGCTTTAAAGTAAAACCTTTTACAGTTTCAAAATGTGCTTGAGCACATTATGGAAATGAAGGACATAACAGCTCATTATAAAGTCTTTAAAGGTTGATTTTTTGAGTCATTATGGTCAATTTTATTCTCTCATCTAAATATGATATTTTTTCAAATATCTTGTGGCACACATAAGGATAACTAATCAATTAAGGAACTTCTGATCATGTGTGTTCAAGAAGATGAGAGATTAAGACATGAGAATTCAGAAAGTTACTCATGTTAAGGGAAAGACCTTTATAGGCAATCATGTCCAATAGTTGATAAATGAGAACAAGGTGCCAACAAAGTGTTATGGCAATTAAGATACTTGTTTCTCTCACACTAAGGAAAATTATGGACATATAAAGAATGATTGCATAAAGTATCATAAATGACTTGAAATAAAGGTAATCTCATACACCTAGTGTGTTATGAATCTCTTTTATTGACTCTCCTAAGGACTATGTGGATTGAATTTGGTTTAGCGGTCCACGTTATCAACATAATGCAGGGTTTTCTAAATAATACTTGTTTACAATTGGAGGTTGTTGGGATCCATAGATTAATTTTAAAAATTCAGTTATGTCATTTTGACCTTAATAATGTTTTTATATATTCCACAATTCTTTTAGAAATTTAATTTCTATTTTAGTTTGTTAAATCAAATTTGAATATTGTTAAAAATTTTTGGGTGGAATATTAAATTAATGGTCTGTTTAAAATTGATTTAGATCCCAATTTTTGAAAAGTTAATCCTTGCATATAAATGTTGACATAAAGCAGAGTCATATGAATGAGAAAATCCTCTATGTTATGGCATTGGAGATTGGAATATATCTCTATAAAGAATAAAAGGTCGATAAATGATAGAGTTTTTATGACTCTTGAAATTTATTACCTTTGGTATTTATGTGGATTGCATTAAGGAAAAGCAGACCAACTATAGCAATAAAGGTGCCAACAAAAGGATTTTTTAAATTCTTGAGATCATGTACAAGTGTAACCTTTTCCATACTTCTTGCCTCAATGGTTAGAGATATCCTATCTCTTCCGGTAATAACCATATAAGGTTTATGTATCTCTATCTTCTAAATCATAAGGTTTGGGCATTAATACTTCCAGTACCTATAAGGTAGAAGTAGAGAAACAAAAACAAAATAAAATCAAGATCGTAAGATCTGATAGAGGCAGATAGTATTATGGTAGGTACACGAAAATGGGACATGAAAGGTAATGTTCTATTCTCCTAATGGAGTGAAGCCTTGAAAACCGCTGTGTATACATTTAACTCGATTCCATTCAGGGTTGTCCATAAGACACCTAAATTAAGGAATGAATGGAACCAAGTTCAAATTGTTTACACATATGGGGTTGTCTTGCTATAGTGAGGATTTATAATCCACACCTAAGGTAATTAGCTTCAAGGACAACTAGCGGAATTTTATAGGTTATATAGTAAACTCCAAGGGGTTTAGGCTTTACTGTTCTTCATTTAGTCCTAGAATTGTTGAGTCTAATATTAAAAATTTCTAGAGAACGCTGAACTTAATGGGAGTGCTTATCCTTAAGGGATTAAATTAGAGGAAGCACAAGAGTTGACTGAAGCCCCTTCACATGAAGGGTGTTTGATTGTGCTTAAGAAAATTCAAATTGATTATCTTCAAGCACAATCGGTTTCAGAAACAGTCAACTCATAAGGAACAAGTTCAGAATGAACCTACTCAGACTTTGTCAAAAGTAAATGAAGTAGGATTAAGAAGATTTTCTAAAATAAGGCGACCAACAATCTCTAGTGATTATGTTGTATACTTCTAGGAGTCTGATTTTTATGTCGGACCTAAGGACGATCCAAAATTTGTTTTCACATCTTTTTGGGTAGAGATAACTTCACATTGTGTTTCAATGCCATGAAGGAGGAGATGGAATCTTTGGCTAAAATTCAAGTCTGCAATCTTGTTGACTTACCAAAGGGAGTTGTAGCCATAGGTTGCAAATGGGTTTATAAAACCTAAAAGGATGCTTCCGGGTAATGTTGAACGATATAAAGTTAGACTTGTAGCCAATGATCTTACTCAAAAGGAAGACATTGATTATCATGGTATGAGTAGCTCATTTTGTTTTAGAGCTATATCAAAAGGATGTGAAAAACAATTTTCCTGAATAAGGATCTTAAGGAGGAGGTGTACATAAGACAACTTAAGGGGTTTTATTAATAACAGTCAGAAAACTTGCAAATTAAGAATATCTATTAATGGACTAAGATATGTCTCTCATCAATGGTATACAAAATTTTTACAAGGTTATTACCTCACATGTAGGGCTGTTAAGTGAGCGAAGCGTCTCGCGAGCAAGCTCGGGCTCGGCTCGCATAAGCTCGGCTCGTGCTCGACTCGAATATTAAATGAAGCACTTCATGAACGCAAATCCTGGCTCGAATATTAAACGAAGCAAGCTCGGCTCGACTCGGCTAAGCTCGTGAACAGCTCGTATAAGCTCGAGTGTGTGTGTGTGTATATATATATATATATATATATATAAACTAAGTAATAGATAATTAATTATAAATCTCATAATTATTAAAACATTAAAATTGCATTTATATTTAAGCGTTAGAGAATGAAAAATTCTAGACCCTTCGTGATGAAAGAGAGAGAGAGCAATCATTAAAAAAACCTCGATTCAATTAGAGCAGATACAAACGAAAGGAAAAAGAATCAAGCAGAAACTATTGAGGGAGATTGCGAAAGGCATAAACTATTGATGAATCAAACAGACCCAAACACTATCACTACATGTCTGGTGAGTGAGAGTGAGAGAGTGGGAAATGAGAGTTCAGATGGAAGATCCGTTGTGACTGGTGAGGGGGATTGAGAGAGAGACGTTAAAAAAATATTTTTTTGTAGGGTGCGTTGTCCCAATGCAGTCTGAATGCAACCTGTTAACTTGTCCCACATTGTTAAGAAAACATCAATCTTCAAGTTTGTTTATCTATAAAATGATGCATATCCTCTTTCTTTGAAACCAAATGCCTTGCTGTATTGACTCAGGCTCCATACTCGACTAGTCAGGTTAAGCAAATACTCATATGCAAACTAACTTCTTAAGCCGTTTAAGAGTACTTGAAGTTAAAAAAAAATTTTAAAACAAAAACATTAAATATAAGAGCCAGCTCGCGAGCTGGCTCGGCTCGACTTATTATTAGCTCGAGCTCGATTTTTTTGGCTCACCCTTGAGCTCGACTCGAGCTCGAGCTCGAGTAAAATTTAAACGAGCCAAGCTTGAACAAGGGAAGCTCGCTCAAGCTCGGCTCGTTTACACCCCTAATCATATCCCTATTAATAGTCCCTTTGAATGGACCAACCCCATCATCACCAGCATCCACATCCACATCAAATAAATCATCATTGTCACTAAGTTTATCTACCCACTAGGGGTCATTGAAATCGACCCTATATCCACCATCATCATCATTATCATCGTCACAATAATCGTCATCACCCTCACCACCTTCCCTCTCTCCAAAAGATTGTACATAAATGCACAATGTAATGACCAACATGACAAGCAACCATGTACATAACAATATGGTCAGATGTTATCAGGTACAACCCATCATCTAAAACCTTTTCATGGTGTTTAAAATACATCAAGTCTCCTGACTTATATCCATACTCTTTTAACATATCTTCCAACTCAAAATAAGACAATTTGTTAAGGTCATAACTCTCGTGGTAGACTACAACCTCACCCCCCCACATAAACACACCCAAAGTGTCGATCGAACTTACCCCCGTACCGCACCTCAAACACCAAATTGGAAGTACCCATCCTACAAGTGAATAAGTAAAATGCAGTATTTAATCAGATACAAAATATTTGGGAAGATATTTTATATGTTTTAGTTAATCCCCACATTTTCTCTTGTATTAGGTTTAATAACCACTAGTAGACATTAACCATTATCTCTTATCCTGATACAAAAATAATCAATTATATAATTAACTTTAAATTTAATTATAACTTAACTAAATCCCTTACTCAATAATTAATACAAACGTGTTACACATTAACCATTCCCAAAACAACGAAATTGCACTATTTTCCCCAATATTTAATCAAAAGTTACACACACATCTACACTATTTTTTCCAATATTTAATCAAAAGTTACACACACATCTGTACAGTTTGTAGGGAAAAGTTGCAACAAAGTCACATGGGACCACTAAAATGAAATTGCAACTCACATGCACCCAATGTTACCCAAATAATTAAATATCATGTGGAAGCAAAATGGCCCTCCCTAGGGTTTTGTTTTTTACCAAACAACAACCCAACATAAAATTAATATGCACATAAAGGAACAATCTACGAAAAATGAGCCAAATACCATGTGGTCTCACAATCTACAAACAAACAAACATTTACCCAAAATCCAAATTTCATAAAATCAATCAGTTTACCCAAACAAGACAAGAAAAGGAACATTGCTTTTTGGGAAAAAAAATTAAAAAAAAAAACCGTTGATTACCTCATTTGGGTGTTCCGAAGATGACCAAGAAAGGCTTGCAATCAGCCGTGTAGAAGAATCTGGACCCCTTGCTTTGATGATGGCACTATTTATGATAAAGTGATTTGTGTGGGGTTGGGGGGAAAACGACTTGTGAGTGGTAGGGTTTTGTTTTGCTTCTTATGTTTTTATTTTTTATTTATTTTTATTTTTATTTTTATTTTTTAAACACGTGGAGGATTTGTGTGGGGTTTTATTATTGCGTGGGGTTGGGGGCATGACAGGAATAATTTGCAATAGGCTTGCACGTGTTTCAGATTCCATCCAACATAATAGACAATTTTAACAGAATGACAAAATTGCAAAAAAAATTAAAGTTTAGGGGGGGGGGGGGTAAATTGAAAAATTGTAAACATTGAAGGTAAAATCAATAGAGGTGTACAACTTCAGGGGGGGTAAAGTGTATTTTCCCCTTTATAATAAGTTCCTTAATTAACATGGTAGACCACACGACACTTATCACTTTAACTACTAAATAACTAAAATTATCTATTAAATTTTGTCGCTTAATTTTTTTTTTTACCCGTGTTGTGCCACGTGGTACTCATGTGTACTAATGTTTGGCCTTTCGACGCGTCCCCGCATAGGGTTGAGCTTCCAACGCCCCTTCAGTTTTCTGTTCTCAGCGTGTGCGTGATCGGAGTGTGCTGTTTTTTTTTCTTGTTTTATTTCCCTATTCTGTTGTTTCTTTAAGATGTATTTGTGTTTTGGCGTGTGTTTTTTCCCTGTATTGTTTAATTTCCATGTTTTGTTCGGTTTGTAATAAGGCTCTTTCTCCTCTCACTCGATCTATGTCGCCTTCGGATTAATTAGTTTTGGTCCAGGCCTTTGGGTTGTGGATGTGATTATTATCCTGGCCTTCGGGTCGAGGAGGAAGAGTTTCGGCATGAGAGTCTTTCCGCTCTCAGGGTCGAGGAATAATTGCTATCCATGCATTTGATTGAGTCTGTCTGTCACAGATCTAGTATTAAATCTGATTTTAGTCATGGGTTAGCGGATTGGTCTCGAATCTTGTACTAAACCTAGTAATCTTATAGCTTTATGCGATGGTTGCTTCAGAGATTTGATCTGTGATGTAAGAGCTTTATGCTCATGGTATTATTGAATGAAATGTTATGTTTTTCTCAACAACAAAAAAAAAAAAAAACATAAATTTGTAAGAAACTTCTAGTAAAAATTGTAATACCCTAAACACTTTTTCTTATTTCTTTCCCTTTTTTTTTTCTCATTTATGGCATCCATTATAATAATAGTTGAGAAATGCTACATATGCTCCAAAATGTACACTTCTTGACGGGACACTAAAAATAACCATTAGATTTTGGATAGAATACTTTTGGATTTTGGGTCCAATTGTGACTTTTAGTGTCACATAAGAAAGTGTGCACTTGAAAGTATGAGAATATAGTGTGTGTAGCATTTCTCATTAACAATAATATAGAATTTCTTGATTCATTATCAAAGAGGAATTGCTAAATATGTAAAATTTGGGTTTGATGGTTTATTTCTGTTTTTTTTTAATGCATTTTTGTTGTTGTTTTCTCAAATCCAGGTTGTGTTTTGGAAAAATTACACTTTACCCCTTAAAGTTTGAACTCATTTTCAACCTGACCTTCAATGTTTCAATTTTTACATTGCACACTTGACACCACCAAAGTTAAATTTTTTTTTTTCAATGTGGCCCATTCGTTAACCATTTCCGTTTTCTGTAAAGAAAATAATGGAAAATACTAAATTGCACTAAAATTTTATTTTATTTTTTATTTTTAAAAAACTCAAAAAATAGAAAGAAAAAAAAAATTATGGCCACCCCTTTAGCCATTTCTACCCTCCTTTGGCCATGAGGTGGCCTGGCCACCCCCATCTGGCCGGATTAGGGGTGGCCAAAACCACCCCCAAACCCTCTGGAGCCACCCCAAGTGGCCAAAGGGGGTGACTCGCCCACCCCCAAATGGTCGGAACGTAGCCACCCCCAATTTTTTATTTTTATTTTTATTTTTGATTTTGGTTTAACTTGAGGGTATTTATGGAATTTGTTAAAATACATGGGGACAATTTTGAAAATATAAGACAAAAAAATACACATGCCTGGCACGTGACCAATTTTCAGTCAAATTGGACAAAAATGGTTAACGGATGGGCCACTTTAAAAATTTTTTTAACTTTGATGGGGTGCATTGTAAAAATTGAAACATTAGAGGTCAGATTGAAAATGGACTCAAACTTTAGGAGGGTAAAGTGTAATTTTCCTTCTTCTCTTTTTGGTTTCCCATATTTTTGGCCTGCATTCTTCCTTGGTTGCATTACCAAAGAGTTATATGGGGTTTTCCCAATTGTTTTATCCATCATATTGGGACACATCCTCCTTCCTTAGATGCATTCCCACTCGACATCCACCTTCCTAATTTCCCTTCGGTGCAAGTGTTAGATGTTTGTATAACTTGGGTATTCTGGTTGAGTTACGTATATTTGGTTAGGTTCTTTTCTCTTTTTTTATTATTTTTTTTATTGTTATTTTTTTGTTAAAAAAATTTATTTAATCTTTAAAACGAAAACACTAACAAACAACACAAAATATATATTAAAACATAAAAATAGTATTCATATCTGTATCATATTAAAATATTTTTTTCAAAAAAATAAAATAAAATAAATCTAAAAAATGTGACTCATAGCTTTAATCGTTATAAATGAATAAGGCTAAAAAATACATTTTTATCTTATAAGTATTCTACAATATAATTTTAGCGAACTTTTAATTTTAATTTTTATGTTTTAGGGAAAAATATAAAAAAGTCCCACAAATTATCAGCTGTTTGTGATAGAACCCCACAATATTTAAAAGGTATTAAAGTAGCCCATCAAACTACCAAAATGTATAAAAAAAATGCCACTTATTTTTCTATATTCCTATAATACCACTATTCTTTTAATAAATAAAATAATTGTAAAAAAAAAAAAAACAATTTTTTTAATATATATATATATATATAACAATGGGTGAGTAAAAACAATTTTTTAACGGAATTTGACTCCAGGGACTAAATTATTTTTTTTGAATATCTCAAGAACCTTTGATTTTACTTTCATACGACATAAATCAATTTGTAATTTAGGCCAACTATAGTGACTAATTATTTATTTATTCTAAAAAATGTTTTTTTTTTTATATATATTTATCTCACTATTGGTTTTTTTTTTTTTTTGATTTAAAAAAAAGATTTTTACATTTTATTATTTTATTAGTTAAAAGAATATGTGTATAATAGAAATATATAAAAATAAAAAATAAAAAATAAAAAGTGACATTTTTGATACATTTTAGTTGTTTGATGAGCTACTTTAGTACATTTTTGAATATTATGGAGCTCTATTGCAAAAAGTTGTTAGTTTGGGGGCTTTTATATATATTCCTATTTTTTAGAATAATTATATATTCCTATTTTTTAGGATAATTAACCAACTGAGATGGGAGAGTTTTTACGGTGGCCGATGCCAAACAAAAGGCGATGTCAATCAAACAACACCGTTACATTCCCAGATGGCCCATAGGGTTTTAGGGTAATAGGAACTAGGGGTGCAAAGGCGGGCGGTTTTTAACCGCCCGCTAACCGCTAACCGCTATAACCGCCAACCGCCTAACCGTTTAACCGCATTAACCGCTAACCGCCTAACCGCCATAACCGCCTAGCGGTTAGCGGTTAGCGGTTATTGGGTCTACTAACCATAACCGCTAACCGCTAACCGCCTTTTTATATAATATATTTTTATAATTATACATATAACATAATCACTTGATCATTAAATCACAATTTTTTTAAAAAATAATTAAATCACAATTTGAGTATTAATATATTATCACTATAATTTATATAATTATATCATATAATCACTTAATCATTAAATCACAATTTTTTTTTAAAAATAATTAAATCACAATTTGAGTATTAATATATTATCACTATAATTTATATGATTATATCACATGAGATTGATTATTAAATCATTTGATTATATAATAACAAATTATACATATATAATATGACATAACTCATAAGTATACTAATTCATACTAATTCATACTAATACAACAATTAAATATCTAGAGACTTATTTCCAATGTATGTTATAAACCTATAAGTCTATATAAGTCTACATATGTATATGAATAATATAAATGTATAATATCAATAGTTAATCATATGATTCAATGACAATTCAAATACTTTATTCAAGACTTCGAGTGAATCATATTATTAATGTACAATGATGATATGATTCGTATAATATCAAATTAAGTAATTGACATTGGATTAAACAATGACCAATGTGTTACTTATAAACATAATTTAAGTATTAATGTATTATCATTATAATTTTAGTAATTTATATATTATCACTATAATTGATATAATTATATCACATGATGACTTGATCATTAAATCATATGATTATATAATAATAAATAATACATATATAATATGACATAACTCATAAGTCATAAGTCTACAAGTTAATCATATGATTCATGTACAATGATAATCACAATTGATTCAATTGAATTAAACAATATGTTACTTATAACTACAAGTCTACAATTTAATTAAAGCATTATTAGATACTTTAGGAATTTAGGATTTAGGAGTTTGAACATTACCATTTACCATTAGATATTAAGTTCAATTCAAAGAAAAAAGATTATAAGTAAATATGATAAGAATTTAAATAATTAATCATATGAATCATATGATATAATTTAATGAGACTATATGATTATATAATATAAAATTAAGTAATTGACATTAGATTCAACAATGTGTTACTTATAATCACAATTGAAGTATTAATGTATTTTTTGAACATTTTTTAGAAAAAGAAATTTAACCATTTTTTGAAAGAAAAAAAAAAAAGAAAATTAACAATTTTGAACAATTTTGAATTATATATATATATATATATATATATATATATAATTGCTTATGGTTATATTATATGCATATTGAATAATATAAATGTATAAGATAAATATTTAACTATATGATCCAATTACAATTCCAATACTTAATCAATTATTCATGTACCATGACAATGACAATGTGATTCATATAATATCAAATTAAGTAATTGACATTGGATTAAACAATGTGTTACTTATAACTACAATTGAAGTATTTTTGTTTGTTTGTAAGTTTATAAGATCAACACTTAATCATATGATCCAATGACAATTCAAATATTTATAGCAATTGGGCCCAAGAAGATATTAAAAATACAAGAAAAAAAAAATGAGGGTAAAAAAAAGCCAAAAAAAAAAAGCCCAATTTTAAAAAAGCGGTTAGCGGGCGGTTATCTATTTCACTAACCGCTAACCGGCCACTAACCGCTAACCGTTAACCGCTAGGCGGTTAGCGGTTGCGGTTAGTGAAATTTACTAA
>NC_081546.1:17762445-17781258 GCF_901000735.1 Corylus avellana
GGATAAATATATTTTAGCACTCTGAACTAATAAGTATTTTTTATTTTGTAATATAAACCGATAAGTGTGACACTTAAATATATGGTAAAGTTCATATATCTCCTCAAACTTTGACAATGTCCCCTCAAAATTACCAAAATATTGTCAATGTTCCTCCAATGCCATATATTTCTAAATAAGACAAAAATACCCCTGTAAATTAAAAAAAAATGAAAAATTTTAAATTAAAAAGAACAATTATTTTTTTTAAAAAAAAATTATTTTTTAAATGAAGAGTTTTTAATTTTTTTTTTTTATAAAACGAATATTTTTTTAAAAGAATATATATTTTTTTAAATGGATATTTTTATTTAAAAAAAAAAACATTTTTTTTTATTTTAATTTTGTTTTAGAAAACGAAATTTTTTATTTTCTTCAATGAAAAATTTAATTTTCTTAAAATGGAAAATTTTATTTAAAAAAGTTATAAAACAAAACAAAAACTTTCAATTCTTATAACTATAAATAAAAAAAATTTAATTATTTTCTTATAAAAATGATTTTTTTTTTTTTAATTTTAAATGTGCCACCTTTTGGATTTTTTTTTTTAATTTTTTAATTTTTGTAGTTTTAGGTTTTTCCTAGAAGTTTTAGTATTTTATTTATTTATTTTACTAATGGTAGTTTCCTCATTAGGAGGAAACATTGATAATTTTTGGTAGATTGAGGGGACATTGTCATAATTTAAAGTTTAGAGGGACATTGTCAATTGGATAGTAATTTAAGGGAAGTATGTAGACTTTCTCCTAAATGCATCAAACTACCATATAATTTATGCACGTGATCATTTTTCTATCAACCTTCTTATGATACTATCATTTCTTTAAAACTAGGATAATAAAATAAACTTGAAAACAAAACAAAAAACATAAACATAAATTTGGCAACCAAAAAATAAGGTAGGAGTGGCTAGGGGAGCCACCCACCCCCCTATGGTGGTTTGGGGGTAGTCCCCATCCCATGGCGGTTAGGTGGCTGAGCCATCTCATTTCCACTCTTTTTTTTTTTTTTTACCGGTCAAAATGAGAGTAAATTGGGAAGATTTTGGTTAAAGATGACTTTTTCATATGATATGAGGAGCTTAATTACAATACTTGTAACGAGTGATGAGGCAAAATAAAAATTAGTTGTTAGGTTTTTCTATCTTTTGATATGTCGGAAATGGGGTTGAAACTAATGACCCGATTGAGCTGAGTAATTCTAAATGACTTATTTATATCTTACTAAGAACGATGTGGCTATTAAAATCACTCTTTGACCAAAATTCAATAATATTCAATCAGAAGTTCAATGATAATTTTAATAAGTACATCATTCTTAATATGACATAAATAAGTATTCTAGAATTATCCGATTGAGCTGCTCATCTAGTCATTGGGACAAAAATGACAAAAATGGTTATTAGTTGAGGGCGAAAGTGTATATTTATGTAAAATAAAAATATAGGGGTTGAAAACTTGTAACGTAGGGTTTATATCTGTGTCTTCTCAAGCCCTAAATCTCAGATAAAAAAAAAAGCTTATCAAATGATCAAAAGAAGTATGAGTGTTGGCGCTTCCGTATCGTCAATCGCAACCACACGAATTCCTAATTGCCACCGTTGGAAAACCCTAATTTCGCTGCCTTCTTCTTTATCCTTCTGCAATTGGAGAACGTCTCGGATTTCATCCTTGGCTTCGGCGCCATCAGCGTCAATGTCCACCAAAAGCACTGCTTCGGAGACCCAAGGGGTGGCCGTGGAGGCCCAGAAGTCCAAGAAGCCATGGCTCATCGTCGGCCTTGGTAACCCTGGCAAGAAGTACCAATCCACGCGCCACAATGTCCGTACCATCCCTCTCTCGCTCTCTCGTTATTAAAATTTTCAACTTTCAATTGAATTAATAGCCACCTATAGTTGCACTCTACGCTCTCATTCAGTTTCTTTTAGCTGAAAATGACGAAAACGGTTAAGAATATTAGAATTTACATGCAAGAGGACTCCACAAAGACACGTGCAACAAGAGGCTTGTGTGGAAGATAAGGAGTGGAAAATCAAATGACAATCAGTAGAGTCAGTTTTGCAATAGGTATCCTTGTGCTTTTAGAGTCATTGTGGTTATCTTTGTTTAAATAGGAGTTTATCTACTGTTCTATTGCCTAAGTGTCGTAGGATTTGTTTTCCAAGTAGAGGTAGGAGTTTATCTCCTATTTTATGCCTTTGTAGTTCTCTTATTTATAGGCGTGAGTGATTAATAAAAAGTAAGTAGAATTTAATCCCAAACCTTGTGTTTGAAAAGGTATAGTTCCCAAGGGTCTAGGTTCTTCTATTGACACTAGAGTCCTATCACAAGCGTTTTTCTATTGACACTTGATGTTTATCTTCCTCATCTTCATCCTCTACGTTAAGGTTGAGTTTGAGTTGGTCTAATAAGGATGTGGTATTTAGAGGCACCTTACGCTTTTAATAAGAAGGTATTATTGCTTATCAAAAAATGTAGCTACAAAGTGGATTGCATGCATTTTCTGGTGATGTTGAATTATTATAAGGGTTAGTTACTTTTTTAGTACATGTGATTTAATGTGAAATCAAACAAACCTCTGTTTTAAAAAGTATCTAGAAGTCACTCTTGTGTCCTTTTTGTGTTACTCCATGATGAAATGACTTTAAAATCACCATTTGATCAAAATTCAATAATGATCAATCACAAGCCTAAGGGTGATTTCAGAAGTCACATCATTTTTGGAGTGACTTCTAACATTACTCGAGATCTACTACCCATACCCAGATGATTTATTTGGCCATTTGGGGATGACCTAACCACTTCCAATGGCCACGGAGATGGTTTTCACCCCTAGATTTTATTTTTTAAAATAATATTAATGATGTATATGAGACACGTGGCAGTTGTTGATTAGTTTGGCGTGGCTCGCCGTTAAAATATTGGACAAAACATGGACGGAAGTACCAACTCCGTTAATTAGATGTTCACATGTACCATCTACAATACTTTTTAAAACTGGGGGTTCGTTTGATTTCCCGTTAAACCACATGTCTGTGAAAAGGATTTAACCCTAATTATATTTGTTTCCATGGTTTTGAATGCCTCTGCTCTATCTAGTCAAATGTCTGCCATAGAAACTCTAATTGGGAACAACTATGTGAGATTGAAAAGGGTTGTAGAGATTGCTCTACTATTGGGCCTTGATTCAACCCTGGAGAAGTGGCCTCCAAAACTTACTGCTGGGGTGCTTCACTGCAGAAAACAGAATATGAAAAATGAGAAAGGGCTAATAGGCTGACCTTGAAATTTTTTAAAAGTATCCGGCTCTTTGGGAGCAATACCTGATAGTGATGAAGGACTCAAACGCTGACCAAAACAAAAGTAAAGGACTCAAACGTGAGGAGAAGTTAGGTCAATGTGGAAGAGACTCATACGTGAAGCAGATATTTGTTGTTAGTGCACATGTTGTTTGGATTTTGGATTTGATTCATACCAACATTTGTGGTCCCTTGTCTTCGACTTTGTGTTTGGGAACTTGTTGAGAGTCCTCCACATGCGAAACCGATTGGTTGTAAATGGGTGTTTAAAACTAAAATGGATTTGAAGGGAAACGTTGAATAGCATAAAAGATAGGCTGGTAGCAAAAAGATTCACTTAGAATTAAGGCACTTGTTTTTAGTTAGAACTTCATCAAATGGATGTTTAGACAACATTCTTGAATGGATACCATTATGAAAAGGGAAGGAAAATATGGTGTGCAAATTGAAAAGAATATATATATGGGCTTAAACAAGCATTCTAGCAATGGTATTTAAAACTTGATGATCTTGTGACATTTTTGGTTTTGTTGAAAACACAATGGACCAATGCATATATCTCAAGATTAGTGCTGGAAAAATTCATTTTTCTTGTGTTGTATGTTAATGATATTCTTTTGCTAGCAGTGATTACTTCTTGAAATCAAACATCTTTCATCTACAAATTTTGAGATGAAAGATCTTGGGGAAGCATCTTTTGTGCTTGGTATTGAGATACATCATGATAGGGCATCTGTCTACTGGGACTATCTCAACGAGTATACATTCAACGTGTTCTTGGAAATTTGGTATGTAAGATTGTACAACGGGAGAAATGCCTATTATAGAAGGGGGCAAGTTTAAGAAGAATCAATGTCCAGAAAATGAGATTGAAATACAATCCATGAAAATATACCATATGCGAGCGTCATTGGGAGCTTGAAGTATGCACAAGATCAGACATAGCCTATGTTGTCAGCGTTCTTACCATTTTCAGTCTAATCTGGGTTTGGAACATTGGATGGCAGCAAAGAGAGTGATGAGGTACTTGAAGAAAACCAGAGATTACTTGCTTATTTTAAGAGTTGTGATTGCCTTGAGATGGTAGGCTATTCGAATTCTTATTTTGTTGGTTCTCCAGATCATTTAAAGTCTACTTCAGAATATATATATATATGGCTGAGGGTTCCATTTCTAGGAAAAGTGCTAAGTAGAGTCTTGTGGTTTCTTCTACCATGCAAGCTGATTTTGTGGCATGCTATGGAACTACAATTCAAGCTGTTTGGCTGAGAACCTTCATCTCTAGATTACGGGTTGTTGATTCTGTTTTCTCGTTAATCAAATTAGTTTGGAAAATTGTGGAAATTTTCTTTTGATGAATAATAAGAGGTTAAGCATTTTCCAAATATATGGATATTGAGCTTTGAAAGTCAGAGATAAAGCCAAGGAAATGGGCAGACAACAAGTAATGTTGACAGACATTTTATGTCTAAGGTTGAGAGACACATGATATTGATATGGGGATGTAATTGTGGAAACTTTTGATATTTTTTATCAGTGGGAGCTTCACCTGTGAACAACCACATTCTGATTTGATCATTTTTGGAATAATTGAGCAACCCATAATGTTTTTGGGTGACCCGGTGTTACTTATCACTACAATGACATGCATTTGTTTTGTTTGTCATGGGGGAGACATAAATTTATTTTCCAACGGGTGATAGAGTGAGACATTTTGGATTTGCATATTAAATATGCACATTGACTTATGTCTTTTGAGCATATTGGATATGCATTTTGGCTTATATCCTAGCATATTTGATATGCACTATGGCCTATGTCATTTGATATGACGTCAATAAATATCTCGAAATATGAAGGACAAAAGACATAAGATAAAGTTGCTTTTGAGACATTGGGGCTTCAATTTTGAAGCATTGTTTTCATTGGAAAACATGGAGGACTAATATGAACTAGCACAATTATTGATCACTTATTTGTGTGCTAGTTTCATACTATGTACTATCACATAGTTCTACAGTCCATGTCAATGAGAAGTTAGCATTTGTCATTATGGAGTGGTCTTACGTCAAATAAATGGTGTAACAACTCCCAAGTTCAATGTTAATGTTCTTATTAGGCCAGATCAACTAAGGTGTTTTCATTTGGGCTATACATATATGTGGCCACTTAAGTACAACCCCAGTCATACTCGAAGTCCCAAGCTGACATTTGGGCTGTACATTTTTAAAATTATGCTAGCAATTAATGTTGCCCAAGTGAGAGAATGTTAGAATATTTTTTTAAATGGGCTTCCATTGATTGTGGGCTTTGGTTTGCTAAAATGGGTCGGGAACACAGCCTAGAATGACAAGCGCAAATGTTATTGAGTGATCACCGAGTTATTAGGCTGTATATATATAGCTTAGCTGAGTAGGAATTGGATTCCTACAAGATATGGTAAACAGTATGTAGGTCTGTAACCCTATTAAGGTTGGGAGTCTGTGATGGATGGACTCCGTATGACTTTTTATATATAAGCTAGGTCCACCCTCCTCTCCTCAATACATAGTAACCTATATTCTCATTCTGATCTCTGAAATTATTGTTAGTTTGTATTCTAATTTTATGGCATGTTTATTATTGTTCTAACAAAACCCACGTAAACTAAACCTGAAAGTTGTAGTTTTTAGCCCCAAAAATTTGCATTTTTAGTGATTATCCTTCTGAGGTTTTATTTTATCTATGAATTAATCGTTTAGTGAGTTTTTTTGGTGCCAAATATGTACCACACCTGATTGAGAGATTTTTTATGTCCAAATAGGTCCAATTACAACTTAGGTGGTTCCCTCTATTTTTAATTCTAGAGACTCACCAATGTGCTAATTGCAACGATAGATATTGATACGATTGGGTTTCAGAATTTACTTTGAAACTAAGTCCAAACTCTAGACTCTCAAATCTTTTGATGCCATAAATTTTGTGATTCGCTTATATGGAAGACACCTGCAGCGTGTCACATCTAGGAGTTTCAGAGATTCATGTCAGATATGCTTCTAGGAACTAGTTTTAATTATTTATTAACGGCATCATTGACAATTTCATAACATGATATTTGGGGTTGAGCTTATTTAATGAAGTGAGCTGGAGCTATGTTGTGTTTACCTATGATGGAATAATTCAATGGAATTCTTTGCAGGTGGGCTTTGAGATGGTGGATGCTATAGCCGAAGCTGAAGGGATATCCATAAGCAGTGTTTCATTCAAAGCTCTATTGGGAAAAGGTTTGCCTTCTTTTTGAACTGTTCTCTCTTTTCAGGTTAAGTGATTGCACATATAAAATGCTTTAAACAACCAATGATCATTGGTGAGTTTGACTTTGTTTAATAGGAAGGTTAATTAAGTGTGACAATTCATGTATCTTATTGCAATTTTTTTTTTTTAAAAGTAATAAACCAATCTCATTAAAAGTGTAAGGCGCCCCTAAGTACACGAGAAGTAAACAAAATGAATGACTTAACTAGGTGAACAAGGAAGTCACTATAACTAATCGACAAAGGAGACATATACACTGATGTTCAAAGATGCAAAGTTTCATAGAACAAAAATAAAATTTTCCCAGTGTTCTCTGCCTGCAAAATATCTTTCATTTCCTTCCAAACACACCAAAAGAGGCATGTAAGCACCATTCTCCACATTGTAGTACTCCTATGCCTGCCATAGGACCACCAATAGGTAAGTAGATATACAGCACATCTAGGCATAACCCATGACATCCCAAAACAACTGAAAAGAGCACTCCAAATAGCGGACGCCACATCGCAATGGAGAAGAAGGTGATCCACAAACTCCCCATTCCTCTTGCACATGCAACATCTGTCCATCATGATGATGTGCCGCCTCCTAAGATTATCAAAGGTGAGGATCTTGCCTAGAGCTGCCAACCAAGCAAAAAATGGCACCTTCAAAAGAGATTGAGTGCACCATATACTCTTCTAGGGGAAGTAGCTACCTACCGGAGAAGCCAAAGACCAATAGAAGGAATTGACCTTGAACAATCCTCCTTTGGAAGAAGCCCACCGCAGCTGATCTTCACTTCCTCTCCTTTAATTGGATGCAACACCTGGTAAAAAGAAGCAAAGACATCCACCTCCCAGTCTTACTGTAATTATGTTTGTGATAATTGTGGTTAAGTTGTAATTTTATTTATGAAATGCTTGAAGGTGGCAGCTAGGCTGCTAATAAACTTTCTAAATGGTTCTCCAATTGTTAAAAGAGAGATGCTAGGTTAACAAATAAATTTTACAAAAATTGTTTTACAATATGATTGGAAATGAGATAGATTTAACTTTTGAGAAACCCAATCATGTTGTGCCACATTATGTTGTAAAAGTTTTTTTGTAAAATTTGTTTTTAAGCCTAACATTTTTCTTGGTAAAATTGCTACTTGGTTTTATTGCTTTTTCTTGCTTGGTAAGAAGTTCATTGTGTTTTGTTACTACCGCACATTTTGAGCAAACCCGATGGCTCCCCCCCTCCCCCTTCTAACATATCTTATGGTTGAATAAAATTTGACAGAAAAATATTTGTATATTTGTAGGAAGGGGAAACAGTGACAGATTATTTCAATAAAGGAGTTTTTGTATACTTTTTGTGTACGGGCTTGACCTTTTCTTTCAATAAATTATTATTCATATATATATATATATATACACGTTTGATCCATGATGTAGCTAGTCTCTAGAGCCTCTTTCGTACTGGAGGCATTGCATCAGTTTCATATAACATGGAATTATATTAAGCTGCATACTTAATGTTGTCTGGGCATAACATTAAGCTGGATCAAAAACTAATTATTTATCTATCTAGTTTTGAATTAATATGATCCGATATTCCAGGTTTTATTGGAGATATTCCAGTTATGCTTGCCAAACCCCAAACTTTCATGAATGCAAGTGGTGAGTCTGTAAGTAAGCTATCTGCAAGATTTTTTTAATGAATTAACTTTCAAGTTTTCTCCAATTATGTTCCTATGGTTTTGATGAGGATTGGTTTGTGAAGGTTGGGGCCATTGTTTCGTATTACAAGATTCCGTTGAAGCAAGTAATTGTGGTAAACCATCTTTCTTACTCGTGCACTTTATTAGGGATAGCAATATTTGCCTGCTATGTGGGGGATTCCCCCAATCCACCTTGTTTAGGAGACGGGCTACGGACAGGATTTGCTATTAAACCAATGGGGGGGTTTGGGTAAGTTACACCTTGGTGGCCCTGCCCCAGGTGTATATATATATATACACCTATTAATCATATGGATTTTTTCCCTCTTCATTCTCCCATCTCACATAGCCAGCTGCCATCTTCCCCACATTGCAGCTACTCTTTTCAGACACCTCTCTCTCTTAAACCTCATCTTCCATAGCTCTCCCACCGTTCCCCTCTTCTCGAGTTCATATCCAACTTACATCTCCATAGATTGGAGATGATGGGGATGGAGGGGCAAGCACCGTGAACAGTGAGCTGTTCAAGGGCACTGAACAAGGTGGTCCTTGCTGTGGTAGTGCTCTGTGTGCCATCACGTTCAACTACTGGCTTCGTGGTCAACAGAATCAGCAGATCGAGTGGGTATGGGGACCTTTGGTTTTTTTCCATTGAATGATTGTCTGTTGTGGTTTGTGGTCATTGGTATGGTGTTTTACACTCTCAACAATTGGTGGGGTTGGTCTGGCTGGGAATGGGGAATGAGGTCCCCCCATACCAGACCCTTCCATTGCCATCCCTAATTTTTTCAATCTAAAGTTCTGATTCTCTTCTACAGATTTTTGACGACTTAGATTTGCCGTTTGCAAAGTTGCGGCTTTTGCCAAAAGGTGGACACGGAGGACATAACGGGTAATTTGAATGCTACTTTGATGTTCTATTTCTGCTACTTTTGAGGGCACTAACACACAAGTAATGGGTTGACTCAGACACCAGGGTATTGAACACAACCATTCCTATTATTTGGGACTCGGGGCAGTTGTAAATGTGTCTTTGTGAATCTATTATATGTTTTCTCTTTTGCAAGAATGATAAATATAGAAAGTCAATCATGAAAGCATTATTGTGTATAAGCTTCTTGACAAAAGTGAATCCACCATCATAAATCTGCATAAATTTGAGGTAAATGATGGTGAATTCCTTGACAAAAGTTAATTATTATTACTTGGTTTCCCTTGCAGGATGAGGAATATCATTGATCACTTCAAAGGGAACCGTGATTTTTCTCGTTTAAGGATTGGTATATTCCTCAAAGCACTAATATTATTTCCATTTTACTTCTCCATCATTTTATTTTTGTCAATAAGTTGGTAAAATTTACTAGGCATTGGACGGCCTCCTGGGAAAATGGATCCTATCAACTTTGTTCTTCGCCCCTTCACCAAACAAGAACGTCAAGAGGTATGTAAAAAGTTTTTCTTGGGCCCATGGTGGAGAAAATTATGTTTACATAGACTCTGCTGGATTGTGGATTCTGATTTTTCAAATAAAAAATGTCTTTTCAGTTAGACTTTACGTTTCAACATGGCCTGGAAGCAGTGCGGATTCTTTTGCTTGAGGGGTTTAATAAAAGTGCCACATTTGTTAACAGTGCCAAACCCTTGGAACAACTTGGTTAATTTTTGGCATAAAATCTATGATTTTTTTTTTTTTTTGGGTGATCAAGGACTGGCATATATTTTTCTAATAACTGGCATATATTATTCATGAAGGAGATTGTGTCATAGCTAATAATCATTGGGAGTTTTTTTTTTTTTTTTTCCAATGATTTTTCCAGAAGAAATACCTTTTGCGAATACATTAGAGATCAGTTCCAAGCTGATGGGTGAAGTGATTGTCTCTATGTTTTTATAGGCAATTTGAAGTTCTGATTATGAAGCTATTCTAAGTACAGAATTTCGAGACTTTCACGCTGCATTTGTTTCGGCGTAAAATATTTTTTGAAAAATGTTTTCTGTATTTTTTGGTATTTAGTGCAACAAAAAATAATAGTCAAACCGAGAAAAGTTCTTAAGTTTCAGACTTTTTGTCTATGGTTTCAGTTTTTAAATTTTGTAAATAATTTTTCGAGTTTGAGTTTCTCCTTCTCAAACTGCTGAACCTCCGCGAACCAAGGTTGCTAGTAAGTTGTTGACCTTTTTTGGCTGTTGGCTCATTTTTCGTATTAGTCAAAAAATAATAATTTCCTAGCAAAATGGAGTGAATTTTTAATGATAAGTTTCCAAGCAGCCTGTTTTCCAATAAGAAGAGATGATTGATGATAAGTTGGCATTGAGATATGCACGTAGATCGAAATCAAAGCAAAACAACAACACACCAAAAAAAAAAAAAAAAAAGAAACAAAAGACAAGACTCTAACAGGGAAAAGCTTTTGTTTTTAATATTAAAGCTTGCAAAAGAATTATGAGTAATATTATTGGCTTACCAAAATGCATGGCTATATAGACTTGGCGGAAGCGATAAATTGAAAAGGAGAGGTGAGTCTTCAAGGCTGAAATTAAAGCAATATCTTTGAGAAAATCAAAGAGAATTGCATTGGTTGATTTTTCAAAGCAAAAGAACTTTCCACCTGGACGCTATATAGATCGAGTGCTCAAATCCAGAGGAATAGCCCTCGGTCTGCTCAAGTGGTCTTATCAGGTAGAGGACTGCGCAAGCAAGCGCTATCGCGGCTAGTCGGATCCCTTTTGTTCTCCCCTAATTGTTCTTTATTAGTTTCCCCCATTTCCTACAAAAAAAAAAAACAAAAAACTTGTTCACGAGTTGTGTTCAAGATATAAGGGTTCATCCAAAGAAATTGAGATCTCCTCCAAAATTGGAGATTTTTTAATTGTTAATCGCGGTCCTTCATTTTAAATTCAATGGTCTATAAAATGTCAGCTACTTTTGTATAGCCGATGCATTAAATGCAGTCATTTGTTTTACAAAGGTTTAAATGATTTTATAGACCATTGGATTTAAAATAAAGAGCCACAATTAACAATTGAAGAATCTCTAATTTTTTCCAAATTGGAGGGGATCTGGATCCTATCCAAAGAGTTGTACTCAAACAAATCAAGAACATTAAAGGTGAAAGAAATGGACATATTAGAGGGGAGCTCCACAACATAGGCATTGTTGCTGATTTTATAAACCTGATCTGCCAAGGCATGTCTCGGAGGGTTGGTGTTAACAACTTCAAATGGTTTCTTGCAAGTCATTAAATGTGTAACACCCCACCCCCCTATTGACACACAATATTGTCCGTTTTTTGCTCCCTCGAACTAGACTTTTTAAGAAGTCATTCATCCCGGTACTACTCTCGCATAAGCTCGCTTAACTATTAAGTTCTTATGAGATCATGACCATCGCGGCTTTAAAACGCGTTGATATCATGAAGGGTGTAATTGTACATATAAGCACATCTTCATCTCCTTACCTAAGAGATATAAGACGCCACAATTTTGTAACAACTTAGGAAAAAACGCTAATTACATCTGCGATATCATCTTAAAATGACTAGTCAATTTGGAGCTTCCCTTAAATTCATTATAAAGCCTAGTTTCGCCTAGTAATTAAGCAATGAAAGACTTAGCACGCATGACTATTTATAAACCACCTACTTTATGTGGGCTACTTCTCATCTTTCCAATATAGGATCAGGGTGGTACAAAATGGCCCTTGTGTGCCCATTTAACTCAAAATACCGCATACATTAAGTATGTTTTAACTCAAGCATATTTTAACTCAAGCATATTATTGGCCTTGTACCTTTCTTTTTTTTTTTTTTTTTTTTTTTTTTCCTGAAAATGTCATTTTGGTGATATTGCCCTCTAAGAAGGATTTTCATACTGGGGCCTCATCAAGATCCAATGGGCTTTGTGAACCCATCCTTGACCAATCTTTGGATCCTACTTAGATTAATATGTTTAAGACATACATGTCATACATATGCTTTGTTAGTAGAAGAAAACTCCATCTTTAATGATAAAGAACTAGAAACTAGGTTCTAAAATGGAGTTCTTTGCAATGCATGAATTATAAACAATATTTAGACTAATCATAATAAAATTAGAATAGATAAACACTTTTTCATTCCTTTATTACTTTGGTATATTTCAGCAATATAAACCAAAAGAACTACAAAAAAACAATTTTCTATAAATAATGTATACATAGTTTGATGAAATTGAAATGACTCAAAATGCAAAAAACTATCTTCCAAAGAGAAAACTGGAATATTCATTCCATCTTCCCTTTTTCTTAATTTTTCTAGTTTCCTAAAATTCCTGCAATAACATTGCAAACATGATAAGTGTACATGAATTCACACACCAGGAACTAGTGAGATTCAATCACTAAAACATGTTTTACTAAAAAGAACCTACCTTGGCGTTTGGAAGCCAAATATTTCGGGTAGTTTTTTAACTTTTGTTGTCTTGTTTCCCATTTTATTTACGCTTGTGGCAGCTTGCCATCATGTTTAGAAGAAGCATGTTGGGTCATATGCATTACCAGCCTTTGTCAATGATGCCACCTGCTTCAACATTCACTAATTCAGACAAAATGTATGCCTTATTGTTTAAGGAAACACTAAGGGCTCGTGTAGTTTGTGAAATAGACTCCTGAAATGAAATAACTATTTCTATAGAATTGTCATTCTTTTGTTTGGTAAGGGTCTGTTCTTAGGAATAATTATTCTCGTGACCGTGGGAATCACTAATCTTTTCCACACAAAAATAGCTATTTCTGAAGGAAGGGACAATTATTTTCAAAAAAAAAAAAAAAAAAAAAAATCAAAAGTTTCTTTTAGCCCTTAAATTTGTTTTTTATTAACAAAAATAAAAAGAAAAGAAAGGGAATGCCTTGAATTGCAAGGGAGTGGCCGGCCACCCACTGCAATTCTAGGTTTTTTTTTATTATTTTTTTTAATTTGAGTTTTGCATCTCTCGCAACAGGTGTTCGATAGCATAAAAAAACCGCTATTCTTGAGCGTCAACAGTTGCCCAAAGGGTTTGCACTCCACAATCTTCATTGCGAGAGTAGTTGCTTGTGTGTCATCATCTTCCATCAGAGCAAGCTAACGAAGGCTTTGATACCAATTGATTTAACGAAAGCGATAAATTGAAAAGAAGAGCTGTGTCCTCAATTCACAATCAAGCTAAAGATGGGAAATTGGAATAAATTCAGGAAATTATAATGTTGAAATTAAAGCAATATCAGTGAGAAAAATCAAAGAGAATCACATTGGTTGATTTTCTAAAGCAAAAGAATTTTCTAAATTGGCTAGCAGCAAAGTAGGCGCTCGCTTAAGCGCTCAATGTTGGAAATAATTTTGATGGTGCAAAATATTCTTGTTGATACTAGACCATATTAATCCGAAATAAAATAATAAAATAAATAGAATGTAATAAAATAAAGGATAAAGTCCACATACCCTCCTCAAACTACCACCCAATTGACAATATCCCCCAAAACTTTCAATTGTGACAATGTTCTCTCCAAACTATCAAAACATTGTCAATGTCCCCCCAAGACTAGCAATAAGACAAAAATGTCCCTATAGATTTCTCAATAAGACAAAAATGCCCCTATAAATTCAAAAAAAAAAAATTTGATTTTTTTAAAAAACGAAAATTTTAATTTAAAAATAATGTTTTTTAAAAAAATTTTAAACAAAAATTTTTATTTTATTTTTTTTAAAACGGAAATTTTTATTTAAAAAAAAAAACTATTTTTTTTATTTAGTTTTTAAAAAAAAATTCTCATTTTATTAAACGAAAATTTCATTTTTTTAAACGTAAATTTTTATTTAAATAAAATAAAAAAACGAAAATTTTCAATTTTTATAAAAAAAATATTAAAAAAATGAAAAAAAAAATCGAATTTTTTTTAATTTTTTTCTTATAAAATTGATTTTAAAAAAGAAAAAATTGGCCAAGTTTCGATTTTTTTTTTTTTTTGTTAGTTTTAGGTTTTTTCTAAAAGTTTTAGTATTTTTGTTTATATTTTATTAAGGATAATTTCGTCATTGGGGGGAACATTGACAATTTTTAGTAGTTTGGGGGGACATTGTCATAATTAAAAGTTTAGGGAAAACATTGTCAATTGAGTGATAGTTTAATGAGGTTATGTGAACTTTCTCCAAAATAATATTTAAATATAATAGTAAAAGTTGATAGTTAAAATAGCGAGATTGATGTGGGTACTTTAAAAAGTTGGTAATTAACATAAAGAAAAATGTACTTTTCGCTATTTTAGTGAGTAAAATTTGATGAGGCTGCTAATAATACTCTTACTTCATCTTTAATTAGATGAAAATGATATAATTTTCCTACAAGCTTCGCATGAAATTTTTTACAAACTAATTTCCTATTTTGTGAGAACACAAGTAAGACGTAGATATGTCATTTAGCATTACTTATCTCTAAAATATGACGTGTTATTTATCATGTGTATCATTGGGGTGGGGTATTACATTTATCATGTGAGAAGTACATTTCTTTTATTAGCACATGCTTCTCACATGCTTAAATAACACATATTACTTTTAAAAACTAATTTCTATCCACCGAAAATATACCACTTATCAAATATGAATCTAACATGTCAATTTTTTATCACATAATTGGTACTAAATTCACTGAAAAAATAAATAAAATAATAATCTTTACTAAAATCAACTTAATGTTATTGTTCATAGCAAGCATTATTAAGAGTCTATTTAGGATTGCATTTGAGAAATGAAACTTTTAAGTTAAAAAGTGCTTTTTGGAAAAGTTTTATTTTTAAGCTTTAGCCAAAAGTGCGTTTTGGTCATTTTTAAACATTTTGAATCCTTAAAAGTGCTTTTAATTTTTTTTTACCAAACGACTACTTTTTTTTTTTTAAACGAACTTTTTGAGTGTTAAACGCACTTTTACTTTTAGACCCTTTAAACGCAATTTCAAACAGGCCCTAAATCTCCACAAACTAATACAACTAATAAGAATTTTGAGATCCCTTGTAACCCTTTATTTATTCGCTTAAAAAATAAATAAATAAATAAATAATAGAGAAAGAATATAGTGTTAGATTTGTTTTTGAGGGTTTATTGGGACGGGGAAGAAAGGAAAAAATGAGAAGAAAAGAAAAGCAAATGAAAAATTGTGGAGCCAAGGCCCAAGGGTTATGAAGTTTGAAGTAGACAAGTAATTGTTTTGGGTTTTACGGTAGAAAAACATAGGGTACAATAAAAAGGGAGAAAATGAGGGTGTTAAAGGATAAAAAGAGAGATTATATTCTAAAGAAATAAATGCAAAATCGGTGTGCATGGTTACGCCCATTTCCAATTAGCATTATGAGGTATAAAAGTTTGAGAAATGCTATGTTCATAAAATATTTTACAAAAAGAAAAAAAATATTATAAAGTAATGGGGCACAATATAATTGAAATTCTCAAAATTTAAATTTATCCTTTTTGTAATCATGTTATACCATATCACTTTGTAAGAATTTTTTTTTTTAAAGCATTTATCATAAAAGTTGGTTGGTAGCTTCAAGTGATAATAAAAAAAAAAAAAAAAAGGCAAAAAACAAAAAAAACAAAAACACAAATAGAACCTTCCACCTAATTTCCATCCAAATTTTTTACGGAAACAATCAAATATCACGTTAGTACTAATCGCATTATGATACATATCACCCACAATTAAAAAAAAAACACAAATATTGTAAATTATTATTATTTTTTTTAATAATAAAAAAAAAAAAAAAAACTTGAGAATATACTTAAGCCACCGCTTTTGCCAAATGGGGATGCCCAGAAAGGTGGGAATGGCAATGGGGCTACAAAAGTTGACGGCACCATTGAAGCAGGAAACACTTCCAACATCGTCGTTGTCGTTGCCACGGCCTAGGTTCCTCCAAAAGGTGGTGTTCTCACACT
The DNA here is from genome assembly GCF_901000735.1 of Corylus avellana. Taxonomy (NCBI): domain Eukaryota; kingdom Viridiplantae; phylum Streptophyta; class Magnoliopsida; order Fagales; family Betulaceae; genus Corylus; species Corylus avellana. The sequence goes on from NC_081546.1 coordinate 17,778,707, forward strand.
CATTCGGCGTGTACTTCCCATGCTCCTCTGCATAGGTCCAGCCATGCTCACCCGACCATCATGAAGTTGCTTTGTTTGGTGGAGGAGCTTTGGAAGTGAGTTGCGATTGAAGATTGAGCTCCTCGAGCAAAATCTCTTAAACGTGTTCACTACCATTGTCCCGATCCCCGAGAGCGAGATCTCCCCCAAGTATGAATGGTATTCTCCTTTGGAACCCAAGCCTTCTTAAAATAGTCTCTTAACATTTGATTTTTGAAACCATGATTTTTCAACTTATCCAAACTAGTCAAAACAATTTTCATCATACTAAACGAACTCTCATAACTATTTCTATAATATAAACTATCACTCAAAGGGTCATAGAGTTCCAATTTGATCGAATATGAATAATTTTGCCACAATGATTGTAACATCCCCAGTCCGTTAAGACTGAGTTTGCCACTTTTCTTCTTTTTCAACAAAAATTCTTGCAAAGATCTATAAGGTCTATCAGAGTACTTGATTTTAAAAGATACAATAAATGCGTAAAACATTTTCTTTCAAGATATTTTATTACAAGCGGAATTAAAAAAAACCATTAGATTTTAGTTGCGGAATATCATATCATTACAATAACTTATATGAAAAGACTTTGAAAATTAATAATTATTCCCACCCCATTCCGGCCTCCTATTCCAGCATCCTTTCTACCTGAAAACAAGAAATAAATCTGAATGAGCCCAAAGGGGGCCCAGCAAGTAAAATCCACAACCATAAATAGTTTTACTCCTTGTTCTCAGTTTTAAAAATCGTTTTCGCAAATAAATATAATTCTAGCCATAATAATATCTGTATGTACGGTTGCATCTCCCGTAACATATACATACTATTACATCTAGTAATAGATCATCGTTGTAAATCATCTTTATAAATCATCATCATAATGCATCATTATAAATAATCTTTATAAATCATCTCTGTAAATCATCATAGCATATCATCGTTGAAAATATAGTATCATTTTCTCATAATAGGGCCCATGTACACTATTACCCCTGTGCACGAGGGTTGCGGGTCCTTGTGACCATGGCACTGAACTGTGGCCTCAGCCATGCCCGACCGTCAATTAACTCTTTCTTGGTGCACTCAACGGTCTAGTTGATGGAATACCACCTTCTGGCATAGCCTCCTTCAGTGGTTTCGCCTCCATCCGAGTATCGGTACCGAACTCTCATCTTATCTTATCTTGGGGCCAAAAATACTCTCCTCCATACATGTGCCCTCATTTCATAAACATTTATCTCATCTCTTGTACTTTTCTTTGTACTTCTTTTGATGCATCTTAGGGCAACATGTAGGAGGGTTTATCATCTTTTTTTCTTTCTTATAATCATCATCATTTCTCAACTTTCTTTTCTTAAAATGGAAACTTTTCCAAATATAAACTTGTTGTGCTTAAAAAGCATTTAAAGAAATATAAACTTTCTAAATAATTCTTTTAGAAATCCTTCATGCATGCAACATAACTTCATAATACGTAAATAAAATAATCATTTACAATTTGATACAAGAATATATAAATAGCATGACATGAAGTAATTTTAGAAGGGGTAGTGAATTTACTTACCTCTAGACTGAAGCTAAAAGTGGTATGAAGGAATCTAGTTGCTCCAATATGACTAACACCACTAGTATATCTTTGGAAACTAATTTCTAAAGTCCGCTATCTCTTGTGTTCTTTCTTTCTTGTAGCGCTTGGTCTCGCCCTTTCTCTCTCTGTTCTGAGTAAACACTCTTAGAAAGAAGAAAGACTGAGTAAAAAGCGGAAGAAGGAAGAATATATGCAAGAGATGGGAGAGGAGATGAGTGGTGAAAATTCTGAAGGAGAAGAGCTCTATTTATAGGAGAAAATCAAACACTATTCTACCGTCAATTTACAATTATACCCTCATTTTACTATTCCACCAACCCTATACTATTTCACCAACCCTATACTATTTCACCAACCCTATACTATTCTACCTTCAATTTACAATTATACCCTCATTCTATCTTCAATTTACAATTATACCCTCATTTTACTATTTTACCAACCCTATACTATTTCACCAACCCTATACTATTTCACCAACCCTATACTATTCTACCTTCAATTTACAATTATACCCTCATTCTATCTTCAATTTACAATTATACCCTCATTTTACTATTTCACCAACCCTATACTATTCTACCAACCCTATACTATTCTACCAACCCTATACCATTCTACCTATACTATTCTACCTTCTTATTCTACCATGCTTATACCTACCATTTACTATCCTATTATTTCACCAATTACCATTCTATAATTACCACTCTCATAAATTTCCCAAGAATTAAAATCCTTAGCTACAATGGATATTAAAATAACATCATTATCAAAATAATCTATTTAAATAGCTTTAAAAATTCTGGGACTCTACAATGATAGCAAGTATGGACAAATTTCTAGGAAGCATGCCTCATGCTAATGGGCATACCTAAACTTAGGTATAGTCACACAAGGCCAATAATAACTTCCTTACTCA